>NW_015652153.1:0-1676 GCF_001515625.1 Sinocyclocheilus rhinocerous
AGAGCAACATACAGGCGCGCGGTGTGAATCACCTAAAAGCAGTGGTGTGCTAGGGTGGGGCTTGACGGGGCTATAGCCCCATCAGAAACTTGCTTAGCCCCGGCACAGACTCGGAATCATGCATTTCTATGGCAACACTATCAACACCTAAACAGAGCCTGCGGTGGTCAGGTGGTACAGCGGTCACGTGGTACAAGTCATAGTTCTCAGAAAACTCCCAGTTCACAAGTTGTGATTACGAGTTCTACGAGGACGTGAACGCTTTTTACAAGTTGGAATCTCGTAATTACGGGAATTCCGATATGGCTTGAACGCACCTTTCCGAATTTACCAGTAGTAAATACGACTTGAGAGGCCGTTCACCTCCAATTTCCAATTAGGAAACTGGTATTTACAATAATTCCGATAGCACGTGAAGGCAGCATAAACACATGGCCATGAGAAATAAATGTCGAAATGAAATAAACATCTTTTTGATCATTTTGTCATGAAAAGATTTTTTATTTTTTTAAATAACACATTAGGCCTACATATAATTATCACAGAAACAAATCCACAGCTGAACCGCGGCAACAAGTAGCGGTGTTTTCGTAATCAGCGTAACCTATTTGAAGGAATCAGTTGAATGGATTGAACTCACTCGTTAAGACAGTGACTTGCCGCCACCTAGTGTCTGTTTTAGTTTCATATTAAATGTATAATTTAATTGATTGACATATTGACATATTTCTGCCTTCAAAATTTAAAACATTAATTTCATAACATTTTATGCATTTGTAGGCTAATTGCAGTGTAAATGCATTCAGTAATGATGGCTCTGATGGCTTTTGTTGATACTGATTGGATTTTTACTGGTAACAGCCCTTTTTTATTTTAACTGAATTTATCGATTGGAATTAAGACCTTGGCATTCCATATTCATGATGCATACATTTAATACATTAAAAAAAAAAATGCCCCTGGACAACAGTTTATGGGTTTGTTTCTGATGCCGTCAATGTTGTTTTTGGAAGTTACATAAAAAAAAAATGCAGTTAGCTCAAAAAGCTGAGGGCACAGGACAGGCGTTGTTTGGATGAGCATGATGCTTGTATGTTCAATGCATGGCGTGTGTGTTTCACTAGCTCCGTTCCCATGGACACCTTTTGTTTGACCTAATTCTGGATATTTCCAGCCTAAGACGTGTGATTAATCCATATCTAAAGCCGTGTCTACACCAAGAGAAGCATTTATAATCAGTTGATGTCACTGTCCACACGGGAAGTGGCGCGAGGTGACAAATCTTCTACAGTAACTGATGCTGCCTCCTATTCTGAATCTTGGAAACATGCATTATATGCGTTGAAAGTGAAACCTAAAAAAACTGCGTGCATAAGAAAGTGATTGCACGCTTTTGCGAGCTTTAGCAAATGCACGCGTTCACAGATTGCATGCTTCCCAGCCGAAACAACCCCTCACGTGAAACTGAAAATAATAACCCGTGATATATAACAACTTACACATAGTAAGAAATGGTTATAAAAACTGAAACAGAAGTGAAAGTAGTAGGAATTGATTAACATATTTACATATTTCTGCCTTCAAACTTTAAAACATTCATTTCATAACATTTTATGCATTTGTAGGCTAACTGCAGTGTAAATGCATTCAGTAATGATGGCTTTTGTTGACACTGA
>NW_015652154.1:0-43246 GCF_001515625.1 Sinocyclocheilus rhinocerous
AAACAATTCAAAAACGTGAAGTGTTTGTCATGTTCTGACCATAAATAATATCTTAAATCCACAATTAACTGTCTGGTTCACATTGGAGCAAAAATCTGCCTTTAAACTCGAAAGAAACAAAAATTTGACATTTATCGTGATAATTACCCATACCGACTATAATTTTTTTGGCCGTATCGCCCAGCCCTACCCTGAAGGAACCAGCAGATGAAAAAGGCTAATCCCATCACTAACCCCCGAGTAAGAACAGTAACGATGCTCATAATCAGACCAGGAGTCCTTCAGAAACACTCACCCCTTCCTCGAAGGCCCAGCGCTTGCTGACTTCATGCTCGTTGTGGTTAAACACCTCCTGGCGGGTCTCGGTCACCTTATGCCTCATGTTCTCGATCTCCGTCACTCTCTGGAGGGCAAGACACAGAGTCCTGAGCATCGCATCGAAGGCGCAAACATTTGATCTCGTCTGATGTCCAGCTACGCAAAAGGTCTACGTCACCATGAGTTTTGACAGAAACAGTACGGTTTGCACACCCAGTGAATCAGCTCTGGCCGGTGCTGGGACGGTGGCATTTCGTCACGAGCCCGTCCCACTTTTAGCCCAAGTCCCTGATTGGATGCCAACCTGGACCCTCAGGTTTTCATTGGCTGCTAACGGAAAGACACCTCTTCAAACCTGCACACGTGTCCAGGATCAGACGCCCTTACCCTACCTCTGCCATGTTTTGAAGCCGGCGGATGAAAGACGGCGCTCTTACCTTGGCGGGATCCGGCAGGTCCTCCGTCCCCGGCGGAAGCTCTTCGCCCGGAGCGTCGTCTCCGCTAGGCTTGTTAGCGTTAGCCAGCTCCACTCTCAGCTGCACGAACTCCTCCTCAGACAGGAAGTGCTTGGGGTTGTTGCTCTGGACGTGCTCTTTAAACCTAAAGAAAGAGCGATGATGTTTTACAAACGTTATTGACATCAGAAGCAGATCAGGGCTTGCTCCTAATACAGTCGGGTATCGTTTGAATTTGATCAATTCCGATTCTTATCGATTCCCAGTTTCAATGGCAATGTGGTTAAGTCTTTTTGCAAAACATTTTAATTGCTGCTGAATACCATGAACAAAAATCAGCCGGCTGCATAAAAAATAGAATTAATTAAGAGCTGTTTGCGTGCAAAATAGAGCGGCACGATTCTAGATAAATTTATGAAGGGAATGATTCAATGACTCACTTATGACTTGTTTCATTACTGGATGAATCAGTATTTTTGAACGAATCTCAAAATAAAGAAATAAACTTTTAACAGCCCCTTTTCGCCAGCCAAAAAAAAAAAAGCGCGCACATTAATTTAATTTAAAATTTTACAAGTATCCGATTGATCCAAATTGATTCCCAACCCTAGCTCCCAAGTTAAAAAATTTAGGAGCGCATTAAAAAAAAATTAAGGGGCACTATGCAAATTTTTTCAAATTATGTGTTTTAGCTTAATTGGGGATATAAGGAGACATTTACAAACACAATTATTTAATCAAAATACAGAAAGTATTATTTTTATTCTCACACATTATTTTTAAATAATTCTGCTCCAGACTCTATTTAATAGGCTAATTATGTAATTATTTATAGTACTGTTAAATTGTATGTACATTAGGTATGTGACAGTATCACATTTTCACAACAGTCGTTGAAGCTTGTCACGGTATATGGTTTTATCACAATATATAATTTAGTAAGTAAAAAAAATACGTGTGCTCGCACTGTCGAGCGCTGCAGATATCTAAAGTGACTAAATCAAGGCGGTGAGACGCTCACTTCTGGAAATGTTGCGAGTACAGCTGGGTGGGAATGCAGAGGATGCGGTCGTAGACGGCCGTGACGTTAGCCAGCTTGCCCTGCTCCGTCTCCCATGCGATGTAAGCCTCCCACAGACGGTCAGAGCGGAAATCTGTGCCACAGGCCAGAACGGCGTGCTCATAGGACCTGAAAGAACACAAGCAAGTCATGTAATCCAAATATTTGTAATTTCAATAACAAATTAAGGACTTTTAGGACATGCACAAATAAAATTAAAACCATATGTATTCACCCCAAATACTAATTAGTTATTTTACATTTTTAAAATTTGCCACTATCCTAGGTTTTGCCCATTTGTCAGTAAGAATTTTTTACTAATTTATAACCCACTAAAATTTTATATGCTCACTTACTCTTTTAGATATTTTAATACGTACAGGTCAGAATAAGCATGTTGTTTGAATTCTTACATAACTATAAGTGTTACAATGAATGACAACGTAACATTATTTAAACCAAATTTTCACATTTTATTCTCCAAAAACTTATTTGAAACCTTAAAAGTAGATACTTTACTTACATTTAATGTGCTTTCTATGGACATAAAAATCACACAAGCGAGTCATTTAATCCAAGTATTTGTAATTTCAATAACAAATTAAGGACTTTTAGGACATGCACAAATAAAATTAAAACCATATGCACATGCAAAATAAACCCATAAACCCTAAAAAAAATAAAAAGTATAAATAACATGTAAAAATATATATATTTTTTATTAACAATTGAAAACTGAAAATACTAAAAATATACATACTTACTGAAACTGGTATAATGTACTAATAGATGAACACGCATGATTGCTTCCTAATCTAGTTGTCTGATAAGCCTGGCGTTAAATTGTTAAATTCTGCTTTCGTTTCTCTTTTGTAAGTCACTTTGAATAAAAGCATCTGCTAAAAACATAAATATAAAATATAAACTCAAAGTAGAGTTTGAACGATGTTGGATTTTGCTGATATGATAAAAAATAAAAGGCAATTTTTATTACATACTTAATGTGTTAAATTAAATTTTTAGTCATTCCTTCCTGAAACATTGAATTAAATGCCAGATAGATTGTAGATACTCTTATTTTGAAATGGCTTTGCTTTATTACTTCCAGCTGCTCAAAATGAGGAAGATAAAATATGCATCTCACAACTATTTAACAATGTCATAAATCATCAATAGTTGATCATAAGCAACCTATTGGCATAAATGCACAGTATTCATCAATTGTGAACTTGCGGCACTCGTAATTAATTTAATCATGGTATTTTTTGATGTTACTAAAAGCCCCACTCACGCTCTGATGCGGTTTTCAGCCTCTCCGTCGCTAGTGTCTTGGTTCTCTCGCAGGAAAGTGATATAATGCAGCCACAGGTCGACGCTGAGCGGAATCGCCTGCAGACCTCGACGGTAAACCTGTGCGAGGAAAAACAGATTCAGATCGATTCATTTGTGTGATGCTTTTTAACAAGAATAAATGGCGAGTAGAAAACTTTAAAGTGTGAATCTCATGAAAACATGTCAGATGTCACTCCAAAAACAAGAAAAAAAAAACTACCAAATTTTACTATAAGTTTGATCACAATTAGGGATGCAACGAAATTAAAATTCTAGGCCAAAGCCGAAACCGAACAAAATTAAACACCGGGCCGAATACCGAACACGGTTTTTCGAGTTTTTTATCCCCATGTATTTTGCCAATTTTTTTTTCACCATTGCATAAATTAAAAAGCCAAAATGTGTTTTTTACTGTTTTGTCTTGCTTTAAAAAAAAAAAAAAATTTATTACAAAACAACAATTTAAAAAAATTTAACACTGAACATTTTTAACATTCTAGCAGACACTATACCAACAAAGCACAATTTAACTTAAAATTAATAAGTTAGTACAATAATAATTTGTGGCCATCAGACCCCCTTTCTTGAATCAGGCATGTATTTTTACTGTACAATTAAAAGCAGCCTTGCTGAGAAGAGACTTCTTTTAAAACATTAGAAAATATTACAGATCCTAATTTGAACACTATGTGTGAATGTTATAATAAATGTATTAAAACAGAGCTGTTGTAATGATTATCATCATCATTATTGTCTTACTTGTTATTTTATTTTACAGAACAGTAAAATTACAATACTAATATTTATGAATGTTGATAAGAGTTCTTGCTTTTTCTTTTATTTTGGCGGAAACGCGCAGGAAAACCTCAATGCTTATTTTTGTTGACAGCAGATTTATAAATGAGTCTCATTACGAATACGTCGTACGTATCGCATTGTCACATGACGTTTTCTAATACGATTTCAATCATCATACAGTAACCAGCAACAATCACCCCGTCCTCTTCTCATTGAAGACATGCGATGCAGCACTAACAAGTCTCTCGCTGTCGGTGCTTTAATGATTTTTGCGTCTTTCTCCAACAGTTTAAATGCTTCCACACTGCTGACGTGTGTGCTGCATAATAAAGAGTGCGCGCCTCTCACTCTACGCTGGTTGCTAATTGATCGCGTCATATCATTATCGCTTATGAACACAGAAAGAGCTTTTTTTGCTATTTTCAGCCGAATAATTTCGGTTGCCGAACATTCGGTGCATCCCTAATCACAACATATAATCATTGCTGTTAATAGTGTTCACCATCTGTGTGATTACATGACATTAACTAACTGCATGATTTTTACTGTACATTTCTGCCATATGGACAACAACTTGAGATAAGCTATTACTAAATATAACGTAGAAACGTTAATTTTCTGTAAAGCTGCTTTACAACGATTTGCATCGTGAAAAGCGCTATACAAATAAACTTGAATTGAAAAAATTGTATTAAAGGCCATTTTTTGAGACTTCATGACAACAAAAATCTATGATTCTCATGAGTTTTGCTCATTTTAATGTGTTTCAGTAACTTAACTCATGAGAATCATCCTTTTTGTTTTGCCCGTTTCAGTCATTTTTGTTAGCTTTAAAAACAAAGTTTTTGTTTATTTGAATGTTTTTGTGACTTTTAACAACAAAAATAAACAGCTCTCGTGAGTTTTGCCTGATTACGACAACAAAATTGATCATTTGCATGAGTTTTGCCTATTTTAAATTGTTTTGTTGATTTAACAGAAACTGATTATCATTGGTTTTGCCCATTCTAAAAATTGTTGGCACCTTTTACCAATACATTTTCATGACTTCATGATAACAAAAATGGATTATTCTCATGACTTTCGTCCGGAAGTCATTCAGACTCACCTCATCGGCCATGTGTACGTAGCCGTGTTTCTTCTCAATATCTGCGTACTTCTTCCAGTAGCCGTAACAGTAGGGGTAGTGTAGGAAAAAGTCATCAAACGCCTTCCTTGAAGCCACCAGGTGGTTCTGAAACAAAAGAAAAGCTCATAAGCAAATAGCTATGTTTCTATCCACCTATTTTTATGTGCATTTTGGGATATCGCATTAAAAAAAAACACTGGATGGAAATGCCAAGATGCGCATAAATTCTAAAAACGTGCATAAAAAAACTCATGCACTCAACTAAGATAAATGTCTTATCCGGTAAGAAAACATGCGCATAAACTACGATGGAAACACTTTCACCGAATACATTTCTTAATGCGCATCAAAAAAGACATGTGACTTTGCGATGGGACAGCATAAAACTGGACCAACCACTGGAGCGATCTTATCACACAGCATCTGAAAAGCTCGAGCAAAGTCTCGTTAAAGTGCTTCGTTATAATTAACTCCCAGAACTGCGTTCCCAAACAGCAGTTTTCGTAGCCTGTTGTTTAGGGAACGCAGTTCTGGGAGTTAATTATAATGAAGCACTTTGACGAGACTTTGCTCAAGCATTTTAGAATGACAAAACTAGCATTTCAGAGGCTGTGCAATGAGATCGGTCTGTTGATTAGTCCAGTTTTATGCTGTCCCATTGCAAAATTACATGTATTTTTTGATGCGCATTAAGGAATTTATCCGGTAAGAAAACATGCGCATAAACTACGATGGAAACACTTTCACCGAATAAATTTCTTAATGCACATCAAAAAAGACATGTGACTTTGAGATGGGACAGCATAAAACTGGACCAACCACTGGAGCGATCTCATCACACAGCATCTGAAAAGCTCGAGCAAAGTCTCGTTAAAGTGCTTCGTTATAATTAACTCCCAGAACTGCGTTCCCAAACAGCAGACTCCAAAAATAAGATAACATGACCGCATTTCATCTGTAATTTATCATATACACAAATTATTACATACAGTGCCTTCTACAACTGCAGCGAATCAAGTTTTTCTTCGTGATATTTAGCGCAAGTTAATCAGGAAGTGATGATTTTGTTCTCTTCAACTCACTGGATGGAAACGGTACTTTATTCTAAATTTTTTTATGCGATATTCCAATTTTGTGCTGAAGTTTAATTCGTAACTTTGGATGGAAGCATAGCTAATGATGAGTAGTAGTAGCATATTTTTATTTAATGCCATGTCAGCGTCTTAGGCTATTTTCATGGCAAAAACGATTAAAAAAAATGGAACAAATGCAATAAAAACCAGAAAACAAACAAGTTATTACATTAACATATGTGACCCTGGAGCACAAAACCAGTCATACGGGTAAATTTTTCGAAATTGAGATGTATACATCATTTGAAAGCTGAATAAATAATCTTTCCATTGATGTATGGTTTGTTAGGACAGGACAATATTTGGCTGAGATACAACTATTTGAAAATCTGGAATCTGAGGGTGCAAAAAAATCTAAATATTGAGAAAATCATCTTTAAAGTTGTTCAAATGAAGTTCTTAGCAATGCATATTACTAATCAAAAATTAAGTTTTGATATATTTACGGTAGGAAATGTACTAAATATCTTCATGGAACATGATCTTTACTTAACATCCTAATGATTTTTGGCATAAAAGAAAAATGTATAATTTTGACCCATACAATATATTGTTGGCTATTGCTACAAATATACCCCAGCGACTTAACACTGCTTTTGAGCTGCAGGGTCACAAATGGTAAAAAAATTCTAAATCTTTTTCTGGCAAAATTATACTAAACCCTTTAAGCGAGTTCTAGCTAATGATGAACGTCTGCACCGTATGCAATGCTTTAGCATTAAAAACACTCACCTCCTGTTCAACATACTGCAGAAGGTAGACCCAGCCGTTGAAGTCTTCAGGATTATCCTCCACAACTTTAAAGAGCCGCTCGTAATCTGCAGGAAACTCAGATTCTTGTGTGGCGGCTGTGTCTGTGTCTGCCGCTGGTTCCTCCGCTTCTGCGGTTTCTTTGGGAGCGTCTTCTAGCTCCATATTGGAAGGGCTCTCCGAGTTGCCCGCTCCGGCCAGCTTCGCCTCGTCCTGCTGTCCGTTTGACTCCGTCTGCTGCCCTAGGCTCTCCGCACCGGGGTCTGCAGGACTGGCTGTGTGGTCGATGTTCTCCGCTGCAGACTTCAGATGCTCCATCGAGTACAGCTGGTTTTGTTCTGATGCAGACGGCTGCTGGATCTGCTCGCACTCGTGGCTTTCCGGATTCGCCAGAGGAGCCTGTGGAGGAGCCGTCCAGTCGGTCGCGGTCGGGTCTGTGCCGTAATCGGCCCCGGTGCCCTCCATAGCAGGAGCGTCCCCGTTATCAGGGGCATTCGTGTCCAACATCCCGGTCATGGGCTCACCTGAAACAAACACATCAAACACACATCATGTAAGTCTGAAGATAACATGAGATAAAACCAAGCAACATCGTGGCTACCAGGGTTCTCAAAGACTCAAAAAATGTCCACATTTAACATGAATGGTTCATACAGCATTATTTTCAGCATTCTATTTGGTATATAGTACAGTCATCTGTAAACATTTTTATTTTCATTGATTTTCTCCAAGTGGCATTAACATAGAGCCCCTAAAAGCCCCTTTTACATGCACACAAGACATTTTTTTTGCATGGGAATTTTTTGCATGCTTGCACATTAGTTTCTAGTTTTATATAACCTTTATCTCCTTTGTGCATCACTGCCATCTTACCATGAAGAAAACAAGAGCATGGATGCACATGAATTAATAGAAACCTACTTGCTCAAAATTTGGCTTTTCTTATTATGGTAGTACCTCTAATATCCTAATGTCCAATTTAACACATCCTCCGCGGCGGCACGGAACCCATGACACGAAATGGGCTGATGGCATAAAATTTGCCAAGTTCAAGGGTTTATAAAAAAGACTGGTACTGTAAAAAAAAAAAAAAATCAAGATTGAATATATTTGGTCAAAACCCCATTTTATAAAAGATGAAGTGCTATGCAGACTATTTAAGACAATATTGGCTAATTAGACGACAATGCTGACCTAAAAAGCTAAATGTTTGCACTCTCTCTCTCAGACCTCAAATACATAAAATAATAACCTTTTAGACACAGTTTTTGAAGTAAAGAAAATACTATGCAAAACTTATTGCAATAACCAGTTCTTTTATTTACCCTTGTAAGAAGTTTTTATTCCCCACTGAAAGATATTAACCAAAAACTCACTTAGCTTTGTTTAATTTCTCAGAAAACAAGACTTCATGTGTGTCAAAACCCCATTTTATAAAAGATGAAGTGCTATGCAGGCTATTTAAGACAATATTGGCTAATTAGACGACAATGCTGACCTAAAAAGCTAAATGTTTGCCCTCTCTCTCTCAGACCTCAAATACATAAAATAATACCCTTTTAGACAGTTTTTGAAGTAAAGAAAATACTATGCAAAACTTATTGCAATAACCAGTTCTTTTATTTACCCGTGTACGAAGTTTTTATTCCCCACTGAAAGATATTAACCAAAAACTCACTTAGCTTTGTTTAATTTCTCAGAAAACAAGACTTCATGTGTTCATTTTCCATCTCCAGTAAAAGTATCTTGATTTGAGAATGTTTAGAATATTTGTACGTTACTGGAAAACAACAATTTAATGCCACGACTTTATGAATTTAAGACTTTCTGCTCTGATTTAAGGTCTTAATTCGCGGAAGGCCTGGGCTATTTAACCATAAACAAAAAGCTGTGATATAATAGACTCCACAGAAAATGCCAAGTTGTGATAATGCATAATTATTACGCCTAATTTGCATGTTTTTTAAGCTTTGCGCTGCTAAAGATACTCATGCGTTTCGACAGTTTCGGTCAGTTTTGACAAACGACTTAGAAATGCTTTAAAGATAACCACGGAAAACATTCATGAACGGAGAAATAACGAAGGACTTGTTTACAGTTATATGAAATGTTAGTATCGCGTTTCCTTGTCAAACACCACGCGATGAATCGTCGAAGTTAGTTTGCGAACGTACGCGAGTTACGATCAAAACACGCTTTAAAACGCGTTCAGTGGCATTTCAAAGGCGAATTAGTTTCAAAACCAGCACAACATGTTATTAAACTATGAAAACTGTCTGGTTTTGGCCTGGTCTCTTCTCTTCACACGCTAGCTAAACTGCTAGCAAACCGACGCCGCTCATTCACCTCAGAGTTTTCTAGAAACAAACGCACGAGAATCGCGGGAAATCTACGGCGGGAAGGATACTTACCAGAGTCTTCCATGAAACTGGGTTTAAACGGCGGATATTTTCACAACTTCTTCGAAGTTTTATGCGGGTGATAACATGTGGTCAAACGGCCGCGCTACAACGCATTCAACACCCGTTACGTCTCGCGACGAGAGAAGAACGCGAATGTTTCGCGCATGCGCACTGCGCTACGAAACTAAAACACTAGTGACGTCATTCCCTGGTTACCGATAGGGGGCGTAACGCGGCCCACAAAAATCATACAAGTCAAAATTGAATAATTTAATATTTATTTGAAATACATTACGTCAACGTATAGTTATTAAAAGCCATGCGATAAAAAAAATTGCGGTAGCCTAATTGCGACTTTGTATCTTGCGATCCAAACTTTTTTCACGCAATTCTGAGTTTATATCTCACAATTCTGTTATTTCTTTTCACAATTCTGAATTGCGAGATATGAAATCAGCACGGCAAGAAATAAACTCACAATTACGAGATCAATTCTGAGAAGAGAAGCTGAAACTCTGCGATAAACTCACAATTGCGGGGAAAAACATCTGAATTGTGAGATAAAAAGTCACATTTTTTATTTTATTTTTTAAATATGTGGTGGGGAAAAAACAACCAGAATTGAAAAAAAAAATCTGGCTTATTTGTGAAATTAGTTTACTGCATCTAAATGAAGAACACGCAGATTCAATCTATTAAGTTTGTTTGTTATGTTTCTACAGGAGTGTTTGTGGAAGGAATTCTTTCAAAATAAAACAAACATCAACCACTTCAGTTGCAGTTTGATTTGTTTGCTACACGTGGAAGTCAGTTCCTCTGAAAAAGAAAAAAAATGCAAATATGCACGTATTTATAGGTCTGTCTGGAGTTTTATTTAAACGAGGCATTTTTTAACTCGATGTGACGTCATGAGTTCCGCCCCTTCGACGTCACATGATGCCACTGAGACGCAAAAACTCCCTCAGTGGACGTGGGCGAACATTAAAAACGATTCAGAACACTGCAAATATCATATCTGAACGGTATTTTAAACAAAACAGCCTCTAAAAAGCCACCACAATTACATTCTTCCGAGTCTCAATTGGCGTCCATTTAATTCAGATCGGGCTTGACTCGTATTAATAACGCCTACTACGGCGAAGGACCATACGCTCATCTCATGAATATTAATGAGCTCATGCGTCCGTTGCTGGAATCATGAAAAAAATTTGCCGTTGTTTTTCCTACAAATATCAGGTTTATTTGACAACAAATTAGAAAACAAGCTAGAGAAGAGTAGAAATGCAAAGAAAAATACATTTACATTTAGGCATTTAGCAGACGCTTTTATTCAAAGTGACTTACAAATGAGGACAGACGCAATCAAAACAACAATAATATTTAAATGCTGTAATAAGTCTCAGTTAGTGCACATAGCAAGGTTTTTTTTATATATATATATATATATATGTATATATATATATAATAAATAAAAACAAAACAAAACAAGTAGATAGAATAGAAAAAGAACGGACCCTTTTCACAAGACTGTGATGACGCGTTTAACGGTCATCAGCATCGTAAATCCTCGAATGTTTTTTATATTTATATATATATTTTTTTTATGTACATTTATAACACTATACTTTGTATTATATCACCTTTGCATCAAATTACATTAAAAAAAAAACTAGTTAATGCTAATGCGAGGGTGTCTCTCTCAATTTTTTCCCTTTTTTTTTTGAAAGTCATGAAAACACTATTGTGGAGTTTTTCTTTTGCTATTTGAGCAAATGGGAAATTTCAAAAATATATATTTGTGGTGTTCTCCCATTCACTGCTCTTTAAGTTAACCCAACTATGACGACTTCGCTGCTGAGAAACAAGTATTGTAAAGAGTGTGTGTTAAAGGATCAAGAGTTTTTAGTTTATTTTTTAAATAAATAAATAAATAAAAAGAAAACAAGTAAGATAGAATAGAAATTGAATAGAGAGTGCTAGTGTTAGAGGTTCAAGTGTAGAAAATATTAAATAAAAATATAAGTTATTATTACTATTATTATTATTATTATTATGTGTCTCAAGGCGAATTCTTTAATACATGAATATTAACGAAGTCATACTCGCCTTGTTCGGTGGTGTGATCCCAATGTATCACAAGCTAGTCCGTTGAATATTAACTACGTCCTTGCTGACGCAGCGCCGTCTGTCCAATGGCAAACATACGCGTCATGAATATTAATAAGCAGAGCCTTCGCCGTAGTAGGATCCGAGCGCCCGAATGTCAAATGTCGCAGTGCGCCTGAGCAAGAAAGAGAGGAAGTGGCTGCTGAAACAGCTCCGCACCTTTTCCGGTAACACCGACAGCAGCACGACCGGGACCGAAAAAACAACCGGAGAGGAACAGAAGGGACCGAACCGAGCCGGGACGCGCGAGAGGGGGGCTGTTTTATGAGGTAAATCGGTAGCGCTTAGTATGAGTAGAACACGAAGCGTAACTACAAGAATAAAGTTGTGTTTGACACCCCTCCCTTTTCTCATCCGCTTTCTCTCGTGTTTCAGGGACTGAAGAGGGGAAACTAAGGATGAATGACTGACGTTTGGAGTTTTTTTGTGACCGAACGAACGATCTGAAGCGCGTCTGAAGGGAATGAGCGCGAAAAAAAGGCGACCCGACAGCCGGTACACAAGAAGGAAGTCTGAGGAAACCAGAAAGGCCTGTCACAGATCTAAACACATATTATTTTAGGACGATTTTTTCCTGATTTTTGAGGGTCGTTTGCGGTGCTGTATGAGTTTTGCGAAACCTACAAAGTTTAAGTGTTTTTCTGAGTGATTGTGCTTGCCAAAGCTGCAAAAACCAAAAAAGTTGCATTCCTCTCCCTGCAACTAACTTAATATATGCACAGCCAACAAGATGGGGAAGATGCTTTCGAAGATCTTTGGCAACAAGGAGATGAGAATATTGATGCTTGGACTTGACGCGGCGGGAAAGACGACGATCCTTTACAAACTCAAACTGGGGCAGTCGGTCACCACCATCCCGACGGTGGGCTTCAACGTGGAGACCGTTACGTACAAGAACGTCAAGTTTAACGTGTGGGACGTGGGCGGTCAGGATAAGATCCGTCCGCTTTGGCGGCACTATTACACCGGCACCCAAGGCTTGATCTTCGTAGTGGACTGTGCGGATCGCGACCGGATCGACGAGGCTAGACAGGAGCTGCATCGCATTATTAACGACCGCGAGATGCGCGACGCAATCATCTTGATCTTCGCCAACAAGCAAGACCTTCCGGATGCCATGAAGCCGCACGAGATCCAGGAGAAGCTGGGTTTGACTCGGATCAGAGATCGCAATTGGTACGTTCAGCCGGCCTGCGCTACGACGGGCGACGGACTCTACGAAGGACTCACCTGGCTCACGTCCAATTACAAATCCTAACGCGAGCGGGTCGAAGACACGCCAAACTAGAAGCAATTAACCAATAACTCTGGCTTCTGTCAGTAAAGTTCGGTTTTATTCTCTGTCTTTGATTTCGTTGACATGTAACCCGACTTTTCTTTCGTACGCCCGTTCTGTAGTCCTCCTGTTGCGTTGTAATGTCCATAAAGTATTACTTTCAGAAGCTGTGGGGTCAAAAAAAATGGGTTTTTGTGTCTGAAGATCTGGTTTGTCAGTCCAAAAATGGCAGCTTGTTTGTTTACCTCTGTGCCATCACGTTTAACGAATGTATCGGGAAAATCGCTTTGAAATAAACTCACCAGTCCAAGCAGAACGTTCTGATTGTGTTCCATGAAGAAACTTTTGAATCTATAGGCCTTCCATATTCACACTGCTTTTGGCCTTTTCTGGAGGTTCTCCACTAAACGCGTGGAGAAGCCGGGAACGAGTGTGATTTGAGGAATGAAAACAGCATCATCTTGTGTTTCTGATCTAATCCAGACGTCTTAACCCGTTTCTATCACGGGTTCTGGTACCGACTCTCCTCGAACCGTGACCGCAAACCGCACAAATCACACCAAGCCTCTTTTTCTCTTTCTAAATTAATGCTTTTGTTTTATTATTTTGACATATTTGTTATGCTGAAGAAATAATAAAATCTATATATATATCCAGTACTATGTGATCGCGTCTTCTTGACGTGGAGGAATGTGGTTTCTGCGGGTCTTAACGTGTTTTAATTTCACAAATTAAGGCATAAAAAGGAACAAAATTCATAAAGTCACGACATGTTGCATGCACTGCAAAAAACAGTATTTTTGTCTTGTTTTCCAGTTCAAACATCCTTAAATCTGGAGATGCAGAATGAAGATAAGTCTTGTTTTCTGAGAAACTGAACAAAATGAAGTGAGTTTATGATTAAAACGAGAACAAATATCTGCCAGTGCAATGCAAATTAGGTTGAGTTGATTTTTTTTTGACTCCATTGGCAGATTAGGGCTTATTTGTTCTGGTTTTAATCATAAACTCACTTCATTTTGATACATTTCTCATTAAAAAAAAGTTATGTAATTTTGATTCTCTGGTAAATGCACTCTTAAAAGCAAACGTGCTTAAAGGCTTCTTCACATTTTTGGTTCCATAAAGAACCATTGAGTCAAAGAACCGTCTCTTTCTTACCTTTTTATAATCTGAAGAACCCTTCAAAGAAGCTTTTGTGAAACAGAAAGGTTCTAAAGGTTCTTTATGGAACCATTTAGATAAAAAAAGTTATTCTATGGCATCACTGTGAAGCAGCTTTATTTGTAAGAGTGTGTATCTTGATTTATGAATCTTCAGACGTTTGCAATAGAAAACAAGACAAGATACTGAGGAAGGAAGGTGCAGTAAAAGCTGTTTTCCCTTCAATTTATTCCTTAAATGTTCTTTTGTTTTGGTTTGCGTGCAGAGTGTTTTTGCAGGAGCTTTCACGTATATCTGAATGAGTGATGACGTGTTTGGTTTGAGGAAAATAAGCTCATTTGTACCGTGACATTATTTTCATATAATTAAATTTCTCCCACTGTAATTAAAAAAATAAATGCAGTTCGCAAGATGTATAAATACTTTAAAATTATTATTATTATTAATTTATTTATTTGCTTGCATTTTTCACTGAAAGAAATTGATGTAGAAACTATTTTCACTCAGAAATTGCTGGTAAATTTCACACATAATTGGAAAAATAGAAATGGCAAGTAACATTGCATGCTCCAATTTAGCCTACTTTTTTTTTTTTTTTGTGCAGGTGTCATGAAAAAGAAATATTCACAGTGCAAAGCAATGTTTAAAATAGGTTTATTTTCCTCTTATGCAGTGAAACGTGAGCCGGACAGCTGATGTCCGGCAGATTTTGTGGATTTGTCAGGAACTTCCAGGCAAATCGCATGTGGAAACTGATCATGTTGTGATAAATGTGTCCTAACTGGTGTTTAAGACGTGCTCAAAGCTGAGGTGTGAGTCGAGACGGAGACCACAAACAGCAGCAGAAGCTTGCTCAGTGAGTTTGACCGAAGAATCTGCAAGTAAATTAATGCAACAGGTAAATTGTGTGAAATTCTGAAGTAGAAAAACTGAAATGTTACCTTGTAAAACATACTCCAATGATCTTCATTTTAATATAACTTAGATTTTTTTTTTGCATGTATTGTATATTTTGCATGCACTATAACATTTTAGAAAAACACCATAACGGTTGATGATAATGTTTGAACATCTGCTTGTTTCTGAGGATCTTCTTCTCTCAGCACTTCAGACGTTACGGTACTGGTTTTCACGCCACTGTTTTTAATCTGGTTCAGCCGCGGCGTGGAAACACAGAAATCTCAGAAAACACTGGAAACTTCAGATTCGTTTCTTTTTGTGTGTTTCTTGAGTTGCTTTTCTCCACCTGAAACATCGCAGCATTGATCTCTGCCATATTTGGCAGCAATAAAACTAAATCATAAAGTTTTCTCCCACACAACAGGTTTGTCAGCAGCGAACGAGTGAGAGACGCTCATCAACCGGCCCATAGACTCACTCAGGACATCATTAATGTGTGTTAATACACACATCACACACACACTGGCTATGCTGCTCCGTCTGGGGTTTCACTGGACCTGCGTGAGACGGGTTCAAATCAACACGTTTTAGAAGAATAGTTCAGCCAAAAATAAAATTCTCCTGAAAATGGTCTCTTTCCGAGATCAGGATGAGTTTGTTTCTTCATCAGGTTTGGAGAAATGTAGCATTGCATCAGTGTCTCAGCAATGGATGCTCTGCAGTGAATGGGTGCCGTCAGAATGAGAGTCCAAACAGCTGATAAAAACATCACAATAATCCACAAGTAATCCACAGCACTCCAGTCCATCAGTTAACATCTGGAGAAGACAAAAGCTGAAACTAATCCAGCATTAAGACGTTTTTAACTAAAATACCATAGAGTTCATAATCCATAATAACGCTGCCTCCAGTGATGGATTTGACATGTTTTTTGTTTGTTTGCTTTTTTGTTGTTGTTATTTTTATTCATTTTTTAAATACGTCTATCGTTTTCATTAATCTTTGTTTCAGTTTTAGTTTGAGTTATTTTAGTACATCAAGCTAAACTAATGAAATGCAAATGAAAAATGTTGCCTTGGCAAATAGATGAAATAAAATAAGATTAAGTTTCTCATATATATACATATATATATTTTTTTTTTTAATAAGTCAATTTGATATAACTGAAAAAAAGTTGTTTTTTTATATTTTTAAGTAATATTTTGAATTATTTTGTATTTTTATATTTTCCATTTTTATTTTAATAAAAGTTAAAATAATCTAAGTAATCAAAATCTATCTATCCATCCATCTATCCATCCATCCATCTATCTATCTATCATCTATCCATCCATCTATCATCTATCCATCCATCCATCCATCCATCCATCATCTATCTATCATCTATCCATCCATCCATCCATCATCTATCTATCATCTATCCATCCATCTATCTATCAATCTATCCATCCATCCATCCATCCATTCATCATCTATCCATCCATCCATCCATCCATCCATCCATCCATTCATCATCTATCCATCCATCATCTATCCATCCATCCATCCATCCATTCATCATCTATCCATCCATCCATCCATCCATCCATCTAGTGACCCTCAGTAGTGGACGAGTGGATCGCTCTACAGCACAGGAATTGTTTCTTCTGTTTCCGTGGCGATGAACTGCTGTTTATTCTGTTCTAAAGCAGCAAGCAATCAGACAGGAAGTCGTCCTGAGCTGTACTTCCTTCCTTCCTGCTGATGGAATGCTGCAAACATGCTATAGACTCCGTTTATTATTCTGTATGAACTGAAGAATAATAAGACACTGTTTTGATGAGCTTTGCTCACATACTTGTCCAAATGTTCTCCTGACTTTCCAAATGGAGTCATTTGAACAAACACTTTTACCTTCCCATCATGCACTGGAACTTTAAAACATATATGGCAACTATTATCATAATATCTGAAACATAATGCCTTAATTATAAGCAGGAGGTCCTCTGGGTTTTTCCCACAGCCTCAGTTCTGTAACTAATCATTTTCAGTTATTAATTCTTAAAATGTAATTAGAACCACTTGATGTTTATATTAATGATAAGACAGGATTAAAAGTGTCGTGGTAACTAAAAACAACATTCCTTGAAATAAAATGAACATTAACTGAAAAAAAAATATATATATATATATATATAGCTAGCTGTCAAGGCAACATTTCTCTTTTTAATTTAGTTCAACTTATACATTAAATATACTAAAATAAGTAAAACTAATATATATATATATATAAACAAAAACTACAAAAAAAATGATAAAACACACACCAAAACATTAACTAAAATCAAAATGAAAACAGAAAATATAAAAATAAAAACTGATTTAAAATATTAATAAAAAAATGAATAGTGATACTAAAATAGCATTAGTGGTAACTTCATTAAAACTAGCAAAAAATAAGTTAATTTGAGTTTAATTTTGAAATAAAAAGCATATTATTTACAGTGGCATTTTATTTTATTATATGCAATTGAAAATAAAAACCACGCAGAAAAATTTCTGTTTTATACAAAGCACATGAACCAAGTTTACATAGTTTAAATAATGCACTAAACACTAAAATTAAATAGTCTTTTATGAAATGAAACATTGGTTTAGAGTATTTCCTCTTTAACATATATTAAGCTACATTTGTAGCCTATTTGTTACATTTTTTTTCTTTTTTTGTGATCCCATGACTACTGAAATATTTCATTACATCACTTCCATCACTTCTAAAGCTATGTTTAGCGTCTCCTCTATGATCCATATTCGATTATGTTCGACTTCAGCATCAGTTTTACACAATTTTACACTGACGTAATGCTCAAAGCGATCCGGGACACGTGACTGAGCGCAACGCGGGGGGGCGAGGGATTCAGATTCGTGAATAAAAACATAAACTTCACTTTAATCCTTCAAGGCTCTCAGATAAAGACGCAAATCTACGATATGCCACAAAATCAATAATATACAATTATCTCGGACGCGGAAAGAAAGTCAAATGAAAGACGTGTTATTGCGTGTCTCCCCCGCCGCGCTCATGGTACGGTCCACTCCGCCGCGAGCCACTCTTTGATCCGCCGCCGCTCGCTCAGTTCTGGAGCAGAGGAACGGATTCGGTCCGGATTTTCACGTTTTACGAGTCACGGAAGAGCCATGCGCTCGCGACAGCCGCTGTGCGGAGATTGACGCGCGTTTTCCGTCTAAACCAGCGCTCGGTGTGTTTGAGAGGCTCGCGCGGATTCCAGGGCTCGATCCGCGGACCGGAGTAACGGAGCGCCGGTCCCATGTTGCAACCGAACCAACACGACCACGACCGCTCCAAAGATCCGGTGAAATACGGAGAACTGGTGATTCTCGGGTGAGTGATTCGCGTTTACTACGGATTCATGGTAACCGAGAATTGAATGAATGAATTAATCGGCTTCTGATCTGACCTATAATGCCGATTATCGACTTAAAGCATATTTCCATCACATTTACATTAAACACTAGGCTATACATTATTTGTGTTGTTATTAACATCACTAGCATCTCCATTAGTCATCGTGGTTGTGGTTAACCAGCGCATTAGTGTTCAGGAAGGAGGCCAGTGGGAGTGAACCTGTCAATAAAGTTATTAACTAGCACTAGTAGTCCACCGATATTTAAATTTAAATATATATATTTTTTTAATTATGGCACATTTGCATTATTACTATTATATTGTTAAATAACGTTGTTAACTAGCACTTGTAGTCAACCGATATTTAAATTTAAATATATTTAATGATAGAAAACAAGATGTTTAGGGCATTGAATGCTGTTTTTATGCAGTATTTATTAAAAATGCACTAACATTTAATTAACGATATTCAACGATAATAAAAACCAAACGTCCATAAATTGAAAAAAAAAAAAAAAAAAAAACCTTACTGTCCATAAATTTAAATTTTTTTTTAAAACGCATGCACAGAACATCTAAGCCTTATTATGACACATTTACATTATTACTATTATAATGTTAAATAACGTTATTAACTAGCACTTGTAGTCAACCGATATTTTAATATATATATTTTTTAAATTATGGCACATTTACATTATTACTATTATAATGTTAAATAACGTTATTAACTAGCACTTGTAGTCCACCGATATTTAAATTTAAATATATTTAATGATAGAAAATAAGACGTTTAGGGCATTGAATGCTGTTTTTACGCAGTATTTATTAAAAATGCACTAACATTTAATTAACGATATTAAACGATAATAAAAACCAAACGTCCATAAATTTAAAAAAATGTTTAAAAACGCATGCACAGAACATCTAAGCCTTATAATGGCACATTTACATTATTACTATTATTATGTTAAATAACTTTATTAACTAGCACTTGTAGTCAACCGATATTTTTAAATTAAAATAATATTTAATACTGATAGAAAACCAGACGTGTAGCATATTGAATGCTGTTTTTACGCAGTATTTATTAAAAATGCACTAACATTTAATTAACGATATTCAACGATAATGAAAACCAAACATGTCCATAAATTGTAAATAAATAAAATCTTATCTTTAGCATGGCATATTTACATCACATTTATATTATTACTAATATTTACATGAAAACTTTTTGATGATCGAAAACGAGGCGTATAAGAAACTGAATGCTTATTTTACACAATATTTGTTAAATTGCATTACGTTTAGTGTTATGATACCAAACATGTCCATACATTGTAGAATTTTTTTTTTCAAAATTGTAAATAGAACAAAAATGATTGGAGTATGTTTTACAAGAAAACACAATTTCATTCTTTCAATATTTCACATCCAATTCAATCTGTTTCTATCACTGAATGCTTTCAGTGTACCTTGTTCTGACAAAAATATAATAATAATAATAATAATAACAAAAAGAAAATATAAAATTACACTATACATTTTTTTTATGTTATAAATAAAACAAGTACATTTTACAAGAAAACACTGTTTCAATCTTTCTACTTTTTATATTTCACATTTACTGCATGCAAAAAGTGTGTCTTTTTTAATGTAAGCAGATAATCTCAGAATGCTTGCACTAATGCATTTAGCAGATGCTTTTATCCAAAGCAACTTACAATAGAGGAGCAATTCATCAAAAATATTCATCGTTCAGTCTCACAAATATTCCGTGGCTCATTTTGGAACTTTTCACTGAAAGCAGGAACCAAAAATGGCATTGCTGTGAAACCCCCTTTTTAAGAGTGTATAACAATGTCAGCTTTGTTAGAAAGCTGGATTAGGAAATGTGTTATTTGGGTTGAGGGATCAGCCAATCAGGCGCCGGTATCGGCCGAACGATGGCCAGATATCCCGGATCCACGACTCATTCTGAGATATGAGCGTGTTATTAAGCGGAGCGTGAAATGTTTCCACCCACATGTGTCTGTGTCACATCAGGAACTCCTCTGATCTGCACACGCTCAAATCATGCGCCAGCAACATGCTACTAAACATGCAATTACAACATAATCTGCTCAAAAACCAGAACTGAGTGAGGAGCACTTCATACGGCTGCATGCATGATGGATTTAGTTGTTGTTTATGCTTTGCTTTTGTATTAATATTAATTAATAATGCCCCTTGAGAGCAGTTTGAAGTGAAACGGTCTATAAAATATCATTAGTTGTGTTTTCTACAGCATGCATCTGTATTATTATTACTTTATTAAGTGATCAAACTGAGCCACATCTACACTCTTCAAAATAAAGCTTCTTCATTGGCATTCATAACATCCGTGGAACCTTATAAGGTCCTTCATAGTGGAAAAAGATGATTATTAAATGATTAAAATGTTCCTCACACTAAGAAAAAAAGTGGTTCTTGCACTTTTTCTGAGTAAATCCATTGAAGAAGAACAATTTTTGGTTTGCCAAATAACCTTTCAGTGATCAGTTATGAAAAGAAACCCTTTATTTTTCACTATAAAGTGATTCCGTGGATGTTAAAGGTTCTTAATGGAACCATCAATGCCAATAAAGAAGCATTATTAATAAAAGTGTAAGCACTGAAAGGTTCTTTGGGAACCAAAAAATGGTTATTTACTGTAAAAATCACTTTTGAAACATTTATTTTTAAGAGTTTAGAACTTAAATCAATTATTTTGACCCAGTTATTGAACTGAATTTAATCAACGCTGTTTGAACTGCATTGAATAATGACACTGCTGTCAGCTCTGTAGAGCTGAAATTGAATTAATTTCATATTTGATGAATTTACAACATTTTCCATCCCCAATTTTTTTAATGCATATTTTGTGATATTGCACATTCAATGCTGGATGGTAATGCCAAAATGCACATCAAATCTTAAAATGTGCATAAAAATCTTATGCACTCAATTGAGAAGTCGTCATACGTGTAAACTATGATAGAAGCAGATTTACCAAATAAATTCTTTGATGTGCATCAAAAAGTCATGTGACTTTGCCTCAACAGATCATAACGAACTGCTAACCAGCGGGCCGATCGCATTAAACATGCATATGAAACGTTGGTTTAGTCGTTCTGAAATGCCTGAGCCAAAGTCGGCGTAATGGCATCCCAGAATATCCCACCCTCCAAATACAAGATAACATGTGTTTATTGCATTTCATCTGCAATGCGAGCCACTTATTATGCATGAGAAAGGAGCCAAAACTTCCATTTTTCTTTCTGATATTTGGTGCTAGTTTCACAGGAAGTAGCTGTTTTGTTGTCTCAAACTCATTGAATGCTTTATTTTAGGTGTTTTATGCGATATTCCAGTTTTACGCATTAAGTTTGGGATGGAAACATCCTGTTTTATTTCTGTGAAGCTGCTTTGAATCAATCTGTATTAGGGATGCACGATATTATCTGAATCGGCCGATAATGGCAATAACATTAAGATTGTATTTCTGATTAAATAAAGCAGTAATTGATGTCGTAAAATCATGAGTATGTTTTGATTTAGAGGTCAGAAGATATAGCTTACATGAATAAAAATCACAAACATGACACTTGCAAATTAAATAATTTTATATATACAGATTTATTTATTAATGTGTCTCTTTTTTTCAAACAGATTAAGAGCTCTGAAAGATTTTCAGAATGTTTACAACTCTTTTTCTTTAGACCGTCTACAAATGTTAAATCTTTAAATAAAATGATTGATTTATAGTTGATTTATAATTATTTTCAAAGCTTTCAATGTACTCTCATTATAAAAGAACGTCATTATTGTTTATTTAATTCTAACAAATACGTTTTTGTTAAAAACTAACCAAAAAATAAATAAAAATTGTTTAGAATCTCTGCAGAGGAGAGACTTTGTGTTGTTTAAAAACAAAAGGAAATATATCGGCATCGGCAAAATTAGTTATATCGGCATATTAGATATCGGCAAAAATCCAATATCGTGCATCCCTAATCTGCATTGTATAAAGCGCTATATTAGTGACTTGACTTTTGGTCCAGTCAAGGGACCAAAATAGCAACGCCCTGGCAACCACATAGCAACACCCTAGCAACCACATACTTGCAACCACATAGCAACGCCCTAGCAACCACATAGCAACGCCCTGGCAACCACTTAGCAACGCCCTGGCAACCACATAGCAACACGCTCAAAACAAATAAGAGCACCTTACTGTAGCTTTATGCTGCTTGGTTTTGCACATGCACACATCACATTTTCTTTTTTATAAATCGAATCTAGTTTAGACGCCCTGGCAACCACTTAGCGACGCCCTGGCAACCACATAGCAACGCCCTAGCAACCACATAGCAACGCCCTGGCAACCACATAGCAACGCCCTGGCAACCACATAGCAACGCCCTAGCAACCACTTAGCAACGCCCTAGCAACCACATAGCAACGCCCTGGCAAGTCATTGTTCTGTGCATTGTGGCTCAACATTCTCATGCATTGGTGCATCTCCGCCCTAGCAACCACATAGCAACGCCCTGGCAACCACATAGCAACGCACATGGCAAGTCATTGTTCTGTGCATTGTGGCTCAACATTCTCATGCATTGGTGCATCTCAACAGAAACCCACTGTCAGGTCAGAATGCCACTATATAGAGTAAGAAGAGGTGTTTGAATATTTCATTGTGAGTGTGTGTGTGTGCAGTGCTGAAGTGGCACTTTGACCGCTGTGGATGCAGTCGATGCGTTGTTTGCAGCACTCGCTCCTCTGGATGCTCTGGCTTGTTTAACAGCAGAATTGGTGTGATATGTGCATATGCACTAAAATGCACTAAAGCGCTGGGTTTCTGTAAACGGGCGTCAGTGCAAGCGCAGCTGTGAGTGCATGTGAACAAAAGCGTCTTTCTCCAGTGCGCCGTCTCCTGGACTTATTATGGACGTCACATGCATGCGATTTCCTCTCGATATCCTCAAATCTGGAGTTTCCAGCACTTCCAGTCCTAATCTGGCACCTGGTCTGAGGGTTTGATCTGGGTTCGTTCTGCGCTTGGCTCACAATCTGGAGTGAATGTCTGCTGATTTATTAGAGTGAATCTGTTCATGACGACTCTTTATTCAATCATAATTGAGCGATCTGTCATTTACTCACCCTCATGTTGATCTTTCCTCTATAGAGCATGAAAAGAGATGCTGCTGTGGACAGACATTATTGAGCTCTGAAAAACACCATAACACATCATATCAGAAGTTTAAATGACTGTGCTTTAGTAAAAAACAGAGAAGGCAATAACACCCTAAAAATATGTAAAATATAAAATGTAAAATATAAAATATGCATGCTCATGTACATAAAATACAGCAAAATACATTTTTGTTTGGTTGCACCATGAATAACGAAAATAAAAATATAAATGAAAAACTATATATAAACATGTAAAATATAAATGATGCATTTTTTTGTAAATTTTTTTTTGTTTGTTTTAGATGATAAACGCAAAACTGCAAATTCGATCAGAATCAGTCTGAATCAGTCATTTGTTTTTTTTATAATATTAGTTTATCTTTAGTTTGTTCATAATGTGAACATTCATTTGATTGATGAATCAATCGTGTGATGCTTTGATTTGAGTTTTATATTTTTATATTGTTAACTGTTATAAATTCACTATAAACCACGGCTTCACGGGGATTATTGCTTTTATAAAACGGTTATTCCATATACGTAGTACGGTTTCACAAAATAAAACAGAGCAAATAAAGTGTAATGATATTAATGAAAACAGTATTCTTCCACCAAACCCAATCAGAATCAAGGACCGGAACTATCTGTTTTATAAGGTTACTCATTCTATGCTATAATGCTGTAAAGCAGGTTGTTCTCCAGTGTTTAGCGTCTGTGCTGCTGTGTTGCAGGTATAATGGCTCTCTTCCCGGAGGAGACCGCGGTCGCAAGAGGAGTCGCTTCGCTCTTTACAGAAGGGCCAAAGCGAACGGCGTCAAGCCCAGCGCCGTGCACATCCTCAGCAACCCACAGGACAGCAAGGTGCATGCTTCCTTCACGCTTTAGTGCATTGCACGCGGTGCATTGTGGGATAGTGACGCTGCGTCTGACCTTTCGTTGCAGGCGGTGAACAGCAGGGGGCAGCACAGCATCTCCTTCACCCTCTCCAGGAACCAGACGGTTGTGGTGGAGTACTGCCACGATAACAACACCGACATGTTCCAGGTCAAACACACCGATCAGTTTTCTTAGTTTCAGAATCCAGCAGGTTAAAATAGGAGCATCTAGTTCAGATAAAATGATCACTTCGGTCGGAGCTCCCCAGGGATGTGTATTATCACCGTTATTATTTATCTTAGTATATATACACATTCTTGTGTGAGTTCTTTTAATGACAGACATATTGTAAAGTATGCAGATGATACTGTTTAGTGAGCCTTTTACATGATGGGGAGGAAGAACATGGGCCTGTTTTAGATTTTAAATTGGTGCGAAAATTCAGATCTCCTCTTAAATATCTCTAAAGCTAAGGAGATGGTTATCGATTTTAGAGAGAAAGAGCAAAGTGTAACCCAACTTACATTAATTAATGGGAAGCAAATTCAGTTAGTAACAAATTGTGACCCTGGAGCACAAAACCAGTCATAAGGGTCAATTTTGTGAAATTGAGATTTATACATCCTCTGAAAGCTTTATAAATAAGCTGTCCATTGATGTATGGTTTGTTAGGATCGGACAATATT
Source organism: Sinocyclocheilus rhinocerous (assembly GCF_001515625.1). Taxonomy (NCBI): domain Eukaryota; kingdom Metazoa; phylum Chordata; class Actinopteri; order Cypriniformes; family Cyprinidae; genus Sinocyclocheilus; species Sinocyclocheilus rhinocerous. Next base: position 25,072 of record NW_015652154.1, read on the forward strand.
TGGTCGAGATACAACTATTTGAAAATCTGGAATCTGAGGGTGCAAAAAAATCTAAATATTGAGAAAATCATCTTTAAAGTTGTCCAAATGAAGTTCTTAGCAATGCATATTACTAATCAAAAATTAAGTTTTAATATATTTACGGTAGGACATTTACAAAATATCTTCATGGAACATGATCTTTACTTAATATCCTAATGATTTTTGGCATTAAAAAAAATCTATAATTTTGACCCATACAATGTATTGTTGGCTATTGCTACAAATATACCCCAGCGACTTAACACTGCTTTTGTGCTGCAGGGACACATATATAAATACCTTGGTATAATGTTGTACAATAAACTCCATTGGGTGGGATGCATGGACTGTAAGCTACAACAGAGAATGCACTTCTTAAAGAAATTACTGTCTTTTAATGTCGATAGCAGAATGCTGTTGATGTTTTATGGGGCTTTTATTGAAAGCATTATGACATTTTGTGTGATCTGCTGGTTTGGTAATGCTTCTGAGGCCCAGAAGAGGTCATTAACAGTAAGTAAATTGTTAGGAACAAAATTAGAGAGCATAGAGAGTATGTATTTAGAAAGAGTGTTAAATAAGGCTAACATAATTGTGAAGGATAAGAGGCATCCTTTATCGTATACCTTTGAATTGTTACCATCAGGTCGACGATATTGTGTTCCTAGATGTTCAAAAAATAGGTTAAAAGTATCATTTATTTCCCAGGCAATTGAGTTCTTAAAATCTTCTTCATTGATGGTCAGTTAGACTGGATATTTTAATTAGATTTATCAGTATTAAATTATTGTTTATATCTATTTATTTATATATATGCCTTAATGTGAATCACGCAAATGTCTGTGTGAGTATATGCTGCAAAACGCAATAAATAAATAGTGAACTGAATTCAGTAAATGTTGAAATACTATTTCAATTGAAAAAATTATGAAAAAGCAAACAAAGCACAAAAATCAGTTTTTAAAAAACATTAAAGTCATTGCACACCGAGTCCGGAAATTTTTTCATATTCGTCATCCTAAAAATTCGTCACGCACAGAAACCTTGCACACTGAGTCCGACGCGTATTAATTAATCCGTTGCGGAAAAAATTCACAAAACAAATTGAAACAATTCCTCTTTCTTCTTCTTGTTTAAAAAGTCCTGAGATTGCGTAGAGAGTAAGGAGAGTTCTTCTACGGTGGCTCTGAATTGTCAAAACACCTCTCAAATTTAAACGAATCGCAAAGTTTAATTGCAACATATAATCATTGCAGTTAATAGTGTTCACCGTCTGTTTGATTACGTGTAATTTGTAACTAACTGCATGATTTTTACTGTACATTTCTGCCGTAGTCACCACTAATAACCTACTCCTAAATATAATGTAGAAACGTACAATTTTCTGTAAAGCTGCTTTGCAACGATTTGGATTGTGAAAAGCGCTAAATTGAATTATTGAATAAAAATTGAATAGTGACGGACGAAAGTTTCAGATTCAGTGTGCAATGACCTTAACAATTCCCTCAGATTAAAACATTGTTTTAGTAAACATTAAATTAAAAAAATTGTTTTAGTAAATGATCATATTTCCCACGCATTACCAAAATAAAAAAATATATATTAATTAGTTTTAGATTCAGGGCGAGATTTGAGATTAAAAACGTTTTTGTTAATTGAAATAAAGCTGAAATAAAATAAAATACAAAATATTACATAGAAAAAACTTTTACAAATTAAAATTTGTAAAATTGAGTTTAAGTTTAAGCACTAAAATTACTAGTAAAACTAAACCCAAAATAAAAACTAAACAAAAAATTAAACTGAAATTAAAATAACTGAAAATAAACGCTAATTCAAAATATTAACAAAAACTATAATAGTATATAAATCATATGTGTATATAAATAATAATGTATAGTAATACTGAAAAAATACTATTAAGAACATGATTTTTAAAATTGTATTTAACAAATATTTTCTAAACATTTAATTGTGACTATTTTAAACTGTATTTTAAATATTTTTCATGTTTATTATTTTTAAATGAAAATTTTTTTTTTAAGTTTCTTAAATTATTTTTGTATTATTATTATTATTATTATTATTTTTGTGCATGTGTGTGTTTTCTAGAAGCTCAAGTGGTAGAGCATGACGCAACATCATGGTTTGATTTCCAGGAAAATTCACATGCATGAACAGATAAAGATTTATGCCGAGTACATTTATTTGAGTCAATGCATTTATGTTTATGTATATGCTTTATTTTTTAAGATGAACTGTTTTTTCCAAGCCATTGTTAGATGCCAGTGTTTCCAGTCATAGCTATGCAAGATTTGCTTTCAAAAACAGTATCATAGCTATTAAACTATATCTTGTTTTGGTTTTAAATCTGTATTTAACCTCCTAGTAAGAAGAAGTGCTAAAGTCTGATTTTGTGGTGGCTGTGCTTTAAAATTTAATTATTATAATCTTAATTAAAGTAATGAAGGATTTTGACCGTAATCAGTGTTGAATACTACTGTAAGGTTAACTCTGCCTGCTTTACATGTTTGAAAATGATTAATAGTTGAAAACAATTGAAATTTAGAGAAGTAATCAGTTTAAATAAAGTAACTGAAATAGTTACATTTTAGTAACCTGTTACATTTCCAAAGTAACCTTCCCAACACTGACTCCTGGGTCAAACTGAGCAGTCCCTAATATAAACATGAGACGTGTGTGATTGATCTTCTGCAGATCGGCCGCTCCACCGAGAGCCCCATAGACTTCGTGGTGACAGACACTCCAGGAGGATCCCAGGAGAGCGAAGACTCATCCTCGGCGCCCAGCACCATCTCCCGCTTCGCCTGCAGGATCGTCTGCGACCGAAACCCGCCCTACACCGCCCGCATCTACGCCGCCGGCTTCGACTCCTCCAAGAACATCTTCCTCGGGGTCAGTATCACAGCAGGGGTTTGCAGGGGGGCCGCCATTTATTAGTAGAAATAATAATATCGTTAAAATATGTAACCATGACCCTGGAGCACAAAACCAGTCATAAGTAGCACGGGGTATATTTGAAGAGTTCATTTGCAAAAACCGATAACCGATAAATTTTTTTTTTGCGCATTCCAAGTAATATCAATCAAACTACAGTTGGGTTGTTTTGATTAAGTAATAATAACCTAAACAAATACAGGTAATTTACTAAATTAAAGTTAATTGAAAGTATGTTTTTTTTTTACATATTAAAAGTTTGTTTTATAGCAAAAGCAGATAACTCCACATTTCATGTTTTAGAGTTTAAAAAAACACTGGTTTAATCTTTGTAATCTCCTCAGATGATAATATAGACACCTGACAAACGTTGTTGTTGTGATCATAAACCGTATGGATGTGATTACACGCAGCTTTTCCCTCTCCATTGTAACGCGCTGCTTTTACAAGCTTCCGTGAAAACCTTTCAGCTTTTATTTTCCTTTTTCGCCCTGAAGATGATATCACAGGTTCATCAAGTTCGTCGAAATGATCCTCGATCACTTTTAGTCAGCTTTGACGAGACTCCTCTCAGCTAGCACGTCTTTTCAGAGTGAAAGTAGCCTTGTCACCTGACCTGAATACAGCGCGCTGATTCGCTAGAATGGACTTATCGGCTTCTGTTCAAAAACAACAAGGCGCTTGTCGGCTTCTGCAGTAAAACATGAACTCACGATGCCTTAAAAGTGGACAAAACGTGTTTAGGGATCAGATCGCGCTATATGTGGAGAATTTCTATTTTAGAAATGGTTTCTATTTCTGCAACGTTGCGGTGATTATGTACTTTATTCAAAGTTAAATGTGTCTAATGTCTAATGTGAGTTTGAATATCATATATAGCCATATATATATATATATATCAGATCTTGAAAATAAATTAAAGCAAACATGTGCGTCAAAACTGTGAATTCAATGCAAACCAACAAGCGTATTCCATAGCAAAGATGATATCAGTCACTCAGTATGCACTTTTAATAATGTTAAAAAGGTTTAATAGCCTATTAATACATTTTGAGCAAATGGGAATGCAAAAAATATATATTTGTGGTATTCTCCTATTCACTGCTGTTGAAGTTAACCCAACTATGACGACTTCCGCTGCTGAGAAACCCGGAAATGTGAAAAAGGTCCATAGCTTTTATGTTTAAAAAATGTGTTTTTAAAGTCACGCTGAAACTGAAGTAGCGACAGATCTTTTCTTCCATGTTGCGATGTACATCAGAGTGTAACGGATTAGCGATAAAGAAAAAATGTAGGGCGGGAACTTGGTTCTGTGCATCGGTTGTTGATTGGATGTAAAGATGTGGGCGTGGCTTTCTATGCAGATGAGCTTGAGCTGGAGGGGTGGAGCTTAAAGCCCCATTCACACCAAGAACGATAACGATAAAGATAACGATAAAAATATTAGTGTCCACACCAGCAAACGATATCGTCTGTTTATTCTAAGCGCTTTAAGAGAGATCCAGTTATGACATTCTGATTATTGATGACATTTTTATAAAATGAAATTATGCACGCAGGAATTGCTCACTATAAAATCTATGATATGCATTTAGAAAACCGACGGGGTTATTTGTCATTTCATGCTGACTTTAATAATATACAGCTGACTTTCATGCTGTTCTTTACCTGTTGGACTGTCAGCATCCAAAAATACTAGTATGGAAGCTTGTTTCTGCCATAAAATGCTTTAGCTCACAATTCAGACTTTTTTTTCTCACAATTCTGTGGAAAAAAGTCAGAATTGCGAGATATAAAGTCAGAATTGTGAGATATAGAAGCTGTGAGATTAAAAAGCCACAATTACCAATTTACGAGATTTTTCTGAGGAAAAAGTCAGTATTTCGAGGTGTAAAGCTTATTCCTCACAATTCTGACTTTATATCTCGCAGTTCTAAGAAAAAAGCTTGAATTGTGTGATATATTAAATTAAAATTACAAAGCAAAAGGCAGAATTGTGAGATAAAAAGTCCCAGTTACATTTTTTTGTTTTTATTCCGTGGCGTAAAAAAAACCAAAAAACAGAATTGCGACACTTAAACTCAGAATTCAGAGAATAAAAAGTTAAAGTTAAAAAGTTATATTTTTTATATTCTGTGGCAAAACAAGCTTTCATAGAGACGTTATCTTCTTTAAACACTTTCATAAATTTAACTACTGTCAGACAAAATTAACAATTGTGAACCTTTGAAAAAAATCATCCCGGAACATTCAAATCTGACACAGAGAGCAGACATTTACCATGAAACAGCTTCACAAACTCTCTTTTCAACTACACACTATTATTTCTCATTCATGTTATCACAGAAATACTGGGATGAAAGTTTATAGTTCAGATATAAACATTGATGTGTATGGCAGTGTTTCCCAACCTTTTTTCTGCCGTGGCACAGTTTAAGTAACGGCACACCACTAAGCACTGAAATATAGCAAAAAATAAAAAATAAATAAAGATAGATAGAATGGGGGGAAGGTATTTTTATTTTTTTTAACAACTATAAACATCGTCAGAGTTGGTCAAAGTCCCTTATTATATAATTCTATAGTCTTTAGAGTTGATATTTTGGCTTTATATATGATCAGACACTTGCACTTAAATTATGAAAATCATGCTCAAATGGAGTTGGATTTTGACAAGCGAATGACGGAGATCAGTGACGGCCGCATCTGAAGCAGCAAGTTCATCGCATTACGTTTTCATCAACTTACAGGTTAGAAAGTTTTTTTTGTAGCTATATTGGCGCTCAGTTTTTCTTGTGTTTAATACATTTGGCCAAAATCTCATGATGTAAAAGACGATCGCGCTATGCACAGGATATTTAAAACGCACAAAAGTATTGGCTACAACTAGACGGCAAGTGTCTAATGAGTGAGTGACAGAAATAAACATGACTAAACATCTGAAGGCAAGTTAAAAGAAAGAGTACAACTTTACAATCCGTACCCTGTCTCATGTAATCGCTCAATCAGTGTTTCAGCCGCGCAAAGACGTCAATATAACGGCTTGTAAACAATGTAACGTCACATTTACCTCAGAAAAACATATTCGGTGACCAGAAAAATAAACTGTAGAGAGGGGCATTTTGCTAAATATATGCACCATATAACATTCATTATAATGTTTTACCGTTATTATGTAATTGTAACTTTTATTATGAAAACTTCATGAAGTGTAATTTAAGCAGTTGTATAGCCTAAAAAATCAGTCAGTTTTAACCTTCAATATTATAGTAATGTTGTACCAACTGACTCTCATGCATATTTGACAGCATTAGTTAAGAGTATTTTTTTCCTTAAGAAAATTGGGCATGTGTACCTGATATATATCCAAAATATTTAATCGAATCAAATCGTGAAATTTGTGTCAAAACCCAGCCCTATCATCCAGTGATGAAACAAGTGAATTATTTACGAGTGAGTCATTGAATAATTCACTCAAACCACTTTTTTATATAAAAAATTGGTGTATTAAATATATTATATTTTAAATGCATGTATATTAAAATGTTTTATCATTCATAAATTAACTAAACACTGCAGCAATTCATATTTTGTCACATTATTTAGTTTAGTTCAGAATCGTGATCTCTGTTTGAGACAAAAAAAAATCGCGATTCGCAGTTTATCCAGAATCGTGCGGCTCTAGACTGAATATGCTGTGAAACAGTCCGTCTGCGGAGCTTTAAATCCTGAGTGTTTCTAAGCACACGTGTTGTAATGCAGTTAAATGATGTGTTGACCTAATAATAACCACATGCACTCAACACTCGTAATCACAACGGCACGTAATGACTTTGTGAGCTTGCGCGCTTCCGCACTCTTAATGTGATTTACAGCTGCAGTGAAAGCTTTCTGAATGATGGGAGATCTGTGAAAGCCTCATTCAGATGTGATTTATTCAGCCGATTAGTTCCTGTTTATATCCACCGTTTGAGTTGAAGATCTGCAGTGAACGGAGAAAGACAGATTTTGGAGAAATAAGTTGTTTAAATGTAACACATAACATTCTGTTGTCAGACTGCATGATGTGGGGGGAAATGTAACTGCGATTTTTCTGATAAACATGAATTAATAATAAAATTGAAAAAAGTTTAATTAATTAATAATAAAATTTAAAAGTTTATTTAAAAGTTATTTAATTAATAATACAATAAAAATAATAATAATTATTATTATTAATAATATGAAAATATTTATTACTATTTATTACTATTGTACTATTTCATAATATTATTATTTTTGGTGAGCAGAAGAGACTTTTGAAAAATCAAACCGAATGCTAATGTATAGTGTGGCGAATCATAAGTGTTGTTTTGCTGATCTAGTGCTAAAAAGCGTCCAGTGTTTATCAGGGACGAATGCATTTGGCCGATGAGTATCACTAACTGTAATTTCCATCAGCAGCACTTGAAGGCAGCATTGGTTTGTAACACAGTCCCGAGCTCGTCTGCTGAAGGTCGCTAATCACAGTCAACACAAACTGGACCGAAGCGAACTCGATTAGAGATTCCTGACTCCTTTCACCCCTCTACGGCCTCCAGCGCTCTCTCAGTGCAGACCGAACCTCAGCATCTCACACGGCACACACTAGAAAGTACAGAATCTTTATTACAACGCAATAAACCCTGTAGAATCAAGATGAAGCGGTTCGAGCCGTGTGCTTCCCTTCCTTTAGCTCAACCTGGGTTTGTTTTCTTGTTCTTTTCCTTTGGTTTTAGATTCTTCTTCTTCTGATTGTTTCAGCATGCAAATTAGTGCAATGTAGAAAAATTGTTGCAGTTAGCTGTCACAACTTTTAAAGGAATGTTTCACCCCAAAATGAAAATGTGCTCACCCTCAGTTCATCAGAGATCAGGATGAGTTTGTTTCTTCATCAGGTTTGTAGAAATGTAGCATTGCATCAGTGTCTCAGCAATGGATGCTCTGCAGTGAATGGGTGCCGTCAGAATGAGTCCAAACAGCTGATAAAAACATCACAATAATCCACAAGTAATCCACAGCACTCCAGTCCATCAGTTAACATCTGGAGAAGACAAAAGCTGAAACAAATCCAGCATTAAGACGCTTTTAACTTCAAACCGTTGCTTAGAAAAAAAAATCTAAGAACGTTTTGTTAAACTTTTCATTAAGTTATGAAATGTTACTAAACATTCAAAACACCAAGTTTTTAAAATATTTTAAAAGCATTTTTTTCTTAATTATATGAATGTTAAGGGAACATTCCATTGTATCATTTTGCCGACATGGAAACGTTACATTTGAATGTTCTCCGAATGTTCTGAAACAAGTTGCAACATTTAAAAAAATGTTAGATGAATGTTCAGCTAAAACGCTTCAGGAAAAAACATTACATGAACAATGTATAAATAACATTTTGAGAACAGACCAGATATCTTTGAATGAATGTTCTGTTAATGTTACTGGAGTAATGTTTGTTCATAACGTTCTGAGAACATTCCCTGTTAGCTGGATAATAATCCATAATAACTCTTCCTCCAGTGAGAACGTGTGAATCAGGAGAGAAATCTGCACAGATCAAGCAGCGTTTAAACAGCTCTAAACAAATATGTGGCTGGATTTTGATGTAAACTCATCCTAATCTTGATGGTGAATTTTCAGCACATTTTCATTTTTGGGTGAACTACTTTTAATTAAAAGTCCAGTGTAAAAATTTTATTGATGAAAGCTCTGTATAAAGCATCACCAGAAGGATGACACGGACTGGTGTTTGGATGATAATCGTTACACGTATGCCTGCACACCTCGCACTGTGCATCTCTGAGTATTATAAGCTAAGCACTTGACAAAGCTTTGTATCGCAGGGTTTAGAGACAGAATAGCTCTACTTTACCTCACAAGCTGTAGAAGACACCTCAGTTTATGACCGTATTTTTTTTGCAGGCCGATGAAGCGACCGTAAGCCGTTTGGATTACTTTTCACTAGTTCTAAATCGTCGCATTTCCTTGACATTACGAGAGTCAAGGAACGCTTCGTTGCAGTCGCCAGTTTCTTGCATTCTCAGACCTCTGCAACAGATTACCTAGAAATTAACTGGCATTTACTGTATGTGTGGGGAAAAAATAAAAGGAACATTTTGAAGTGATGCAGCTCTTTTACATGCAAAGACGAAGACAAAAAAATCCATATGCGCTATATTTCAAATGATATGATGCTTTAAGTCACTATGCACTGAATCTCCACAAATCATATTCATATTAAAAATGCTGCATTGGTGCATTGCACCACGTTTAACGTCATTAACACTAAAATGCCACTGATTTTAACCGTCATCGCATAGAAAAGAGCTGCGTGAAGATCGACTAACGGTAGGGACGTAATGATGCACTTAACTCACGATGCAATACGATTCACAATAATGAGATTTAAGACACATTATAATTGAAAAGGTCTCCTTTTATAATTGCGTGGACAAAATGCTGCACATCTCTTTGTGAAACTGAAATATGTCAAATAACAAAACTAAATTGAAGTTTAAAAAAAAAACAAATCAAATACATATATAACACAAATAAAAGAAATATGTTCATATAAACAAATTAAGGCTTTGTGCTCTTTCCATTTAAAATTAGAGGCAACCACTGTATTTTAATATTTTAAACTTGAATTTAATCACGATCCAAACAAAGAAGCTGCATGCATGCAGCGTGAGCAGTTTTTGATCTAGATTAGACCGTATAATTCTGGAATTTGAAGCAGAATCTTGACTTTAGTGTTGTGAAACTATACTACATAAAACATCTAAACGAAACCGAAACAGCAGACGGGCTGGTTTAGAGCACAAATTCACTCTGCCAGCAGGTGGCGCTTACGGAACAGCAGCGATACAGCGTTTCCTTGATTATCGCTGTAAACAAAGCAGCGCTGCGCTACACTACAAGAGGCAAGATGAAAAGAAAATACCATCTAAACTTTTCTAAAGACAGTCAGATCTCCTCAGAGATGCGTGCATAGAAACTCACAACCCCAATTGTATCGCGATCCGTTTAGCATCTCGACCGATTTGAATCGTCACATATTTGAATCGATTTTCAACCGGCTCGCGGTGCATCGTTATTTTCATTTTTTGGGTGATCTGTTGCTTTCCTCTGGAATTGCAGCTCCCCTCAGAAGTGGATCAGAAAAAGTTAAGACAAGACAAGACCGCTTTTAGGTTTTAGGACAACTTTGATGAAAGGTTTTGATCCAGATGTTGACTACTGTAGTTCTCTGAGACTGAGAAAGCCTGTGTTCCTTAGACATCGCAATCTATGCTTCAAACGGACGATCCGTGGCGTTTTGTAGCAGGAAATCCAACTCTGTGTCTCTGCGTCTTCCGAGCGAGCTCCAGTGAATGCTGTTCCACTCATTCTCGACCTGGCGACGGGTCAGCTCAGGTTTACACTAGTCCAAGTTTACAAGCGTGGTTAGGAGTGTCCAAACGTGTGCCTGCATCGCCGTCCACAGGGTTTTTCTCTCTCGGAGGTCAACGGGAATGGCATTTCCAGCTCAAACGGTTGGATATCGTTCAGTAAAGCGCAGACAGGATCGGTCGCGTTCTCCCTGAAGGACTGTGTGTTTGCTTCGTAGGACTTTTGTATGATGTAGTCCCCACACTGGATGGCGTGAAAAACTTGGATTGTTGTCGTTTTTGTTCCTTTGGAATGAGATGTGAAGATGCTGCACCTTGTGTTTGACCCACTGAATAAAACCTCGATCTCAGACAAGAGTCCTGACCTTTGACCTTACCACTGCCACAATGCACTTAAACCTGTACGACCGGCTGCTTTCTCACAGCGGACCGATCCAAACTGATGCTTAAACTCAAGGTGCACTGACAATCACAAATCATGACATGAATAAAAGTGATCTTTGCATACAGACAGACTGTTTCGCTTTCATTCTTTACATTTATATTCACTAAATGAGGCCTTAGAAAGGTCTGAAGTCTTAAAGTCATTTGCATTAAATGTTGCATGCACTGCAACAACAACAAAAAAATGCATTGCATGAATGCATTACTCTGTATTTTTATCTTGTTTTCCAGAAAGAAAAAAAAATAATCTAAACATCCTTAAATCAAGATACACTTACTGGAGACGCAGAATTAAGACATCAAGTTTTGTTTTCTGAGAAACTGAACAAAATGAAGTGAGTTTTTGCTTAAAATGAGAACAAAATATCTGTAAATAGAAATGAAAACCTGTTTTTGCTTTAAATCAAGTTGATTTTTCTGAGCCCGTTGGCAGATTTTAGTTTTAATGGTAAACTCACTTCATTTTGATCAGTTTTTCATCAAATGAGACTTCTTGTCATTTCGCTTCTCCAGTAAATGCATCTTGATTTGAAGATGTTTAGATATTTGTTCTGGAATACAAGACAAAAAATACTGAGGAAGAACAGCACTTTTTTTTTTTTTTTTGCAGTGTGATCAAGGTACAGTAAAAGTTATTTTCATATTATAGTGTTTGGAAGCACGCATATTCCATGCACTTTTGATTTATTCGTTTTTTTGCTAAATGAATGAAAATGTAATGGAGATCTATTGGAAGTCGTGGTTTTTTTTAAGCTTTAAAGCATTGATTATACCTTTAGAGAAAATATTGACATTGTGTTCCATTCAATTTATCTCTTACAAAGTCTTAGATTTACCTTCTTAACACCTGCAGAACTCCTGTATATTAGTTTGCATTGAGTAGACGCTAATAGAATGAGATTGCATGGGTTCACCACTAGAGGACGCTGTTTAATCATTACATGACGACCATTGGACGGACTTTATATGGGCTTTATATGAGCTTTATATGAGCTTTATATGGGCTTTATATGGGCTTTATATGAGCTTTATATGAGCTTTATATGAGCTTTATATGAGCTTTATATGGGCTTTATATGGGCTTTATATGAGCTTTATATGGGCTTTATATGGGCTTTATATGAGCTTTATATGGGCTTTAGACGCTAATAGAATGAGATTGCATGGGCTCACCACTAGAGGACGCTGTTTAATCATCATTACATGACGACCATTGGACGGACTTTATTGGGCTTTATATGAGCTTTATATGGGCTTTATATGGGCTTTATATGAGCTTTATATGGGCTTTATTGAATGCAATTGCATGGAAAGAACAAACTGGAACATTCTTTCAAATTTCACCTTTTGTGTTCCATGGAAAACAAGCAAGTAATGCAGGTTTGAAACGATACGCGAGTAAAAATGACAGAATTGTCATCTATACAGACATTTATCCGTATTTAATTTAGTAAGTTACACTGAAATTTGTTTGACCAAAGTGAATTATTTTATAAATTTACTTACCACTAATGCAGTTTAATTTTTTGATCTTTACTCGTTTAAATTGCACAGGAAATAAAGATTCTACGGCAATACAAATTCTGTATAGAATTCAATATTCTATTCCATAAAAATATGTATTTTCATATTAATTGTATTGATAAAGTAAACATATAGCAACTTTTCAGACTACCCTAACAACTTTTTCTTCCAAAAGCACCTAGAAACAAATTTAGCCATTTTTAAAATTTATTTGGCGACTTTTAGCAACTTTTGATAAGTGGCTCAAACGATAAAAAGGCACACATTTACCATCTAAACTACACAAGAGAAAACCAAAGATACACATCACGTCAATTAATTTAGCTGCTATTTGCAATCGTTCAATTTAATAATAATAATAATCATAATAAATAATTTAGTGATTAATAATTGTTCATTTATGATACATTTTGTTAGTAGCTTGTACTTGCAATTGTTGATCAGGTAAGTAAGAACATTTTCTAGAAAAATGGAAAAGGTACTAGTAATTTTTATTATCCGTTGTAACCCTGTAACCCGAAAATACAAAATACAATGTGTAATTAAAAATGCAGGTAAAAAAACAAAAACTGGAAAAATCAATACGGAAAATTCCTTCATAATAACAACATAGTAGATTTCTTATAGTGTAGCACACTAACTAACTACTAATACACTGCTTAAAAATATAATTGTTCAGAATGTGTATAGTTTTACTAGTTTACTAGCTAACAAAAAAAAAACTTAAATTGTAATAGTTCAAAAATGTGTACGTTTTCAAAAATTCAATGTATTTAATAAAATAGTTATTTAAATTTTAATAGTATATTATGCATTTATATTATTTTACGAACGAATCTAAATGGACATAAAATATTTTTTTGCTGAGATTTAATGTAGTGACACAATTTTGCGTCGTGATTACGCAATGACGTCACAACGTCATTTAGCAACTTTTAGCAACAAATCAACCTTAGGTTTATTTCTGAGGATTTTGATGTAAATTGCTCCTTCTGTGGTCTCCAAACTGAAGATTTGTCTCATTTATTTTGGTATTGTGAGTATACTAAGAATCTGTGGAAAAACATTTTGAGTATTTTTTGTGGTATAATTCCTGAAATTTCATTGAAATATGAAAATGTTAAAAAATTAAAAATCAACCTTCCTTTAGCAAGTTCCCCTGAAAACTAGTTGGCAACACTGTCCAATACACGAACAAATAATTCTTAAGAGTCGGTTTTTCTAATTAATTGTTAAAACTCGCGAATTGCCTGATCTGCCAGATATTATTTGCAGTTATGGTTTCGAAATAAAGTTTCGTGTGGGTAACGTTATACGTGGAAATTGTCCATATCACAGTATGCATTTAGCTTTCAAAAAATCATATCGAACAGAAAGAATGAAATCAATTTAAGGCGATAACAATCACATTAACGTTGAAACGCCTAAATGCATAAATACGAATTTATACACTTTAGTAATGCCACTCACCTGCAAAATAATTGGCGACGATGTCTGGTTTCTCCCTTGAAGGCCATTAATCCTTGGAAAATGCACATGTCTTTGTTATTAAACTTCATTATGTCTCTACATGAATGTGTGTGTCCTCATGTAACTCAAAATGCCAATTTCTACCGTTTTTTTTTTTTAAATCGAATAAAAGAAACACACCGACTATTAAAAAAACATAAGTTGGCAGTTCGTGACGCGAACGTTCAAAAGCCAAAAGCGCGCCAAGAGAGATCCACCAATCACCGCCATGGAAACAGTAACTGACGCAAGCACAATGATGTCTACTCCTGCCGTTGTGTGCTTTCCGTAGCTACACGTGACAGAATAACGGAACTCATATTGAGTAGAGTTACGCGGCGTTTCATTCATTTTGGTTTTTTGATTTCGTTTCTCTTCCCTATACTAAAGGAACAAGGAATTTAAAACAAGGAATTTAAAAACTTTTAAAGTGATTTAAAAATTGACTTAAAATATATTAAAGTAGGAAATGATTATATATAAAATACAGTGCAATCAGTTCGGACATCACACAGTGCTCATTCAATAAATGCACAGCTTAAACAGATGAGTTTTGAGTCTGGATTTAAATGTGACTAATGTTTTAGCACATCTGGGCCCGTATTCATGAAAAATCTTAGTGCTAAGAGTTGCTCCTAGTGACAAAATTCTAAGAAAATTCCTCTTAAAATTAAAGAAAAGATCCTAGTAAAGAAAAAAGTAATCCGGAAAGCATCTTAAAGCCTTAAAAGAGCTCTTAAGGTCCAAAATTGTTAGGAGTACTGACGAGGACTTTTAAGAGGCTTAAGAGTGTCTTTAGCAGTGGAGAAAATCAAGGACAAGTTGTCCAGTTTTCTGAGAATGCAATTGTGAGTCCTGAAAATAGATGGGTGTGAGTCCGGTTATAGAATGCAGTTGTCACCCCCGGAAATAACTGTATTGTGTGAACGTAACCGTGTTAAGGACTCAAATACAGGACTGGCAACCGTATTCTGCTGCTGTGTGTACACGCAACTTTGCAGCAGTGATGATTTTGGTCTGTCATAACTTTCTACAAGCAAAGTGATCAAACAAACAATTACAGCACTTTCAGAACCTTATTGTGTCGCTGTTTGTTTCCTATCAAATACCTTAAGTACAACATTAACAGCATGGTAAATAAAAAAGTATATATATATATAAAAGTGTGTGTGTGAGAGAGAGAGTATGGTAAAACAGGAAAAATTATGCCTGTAATTTCAAAGTGAAGGCTTATAATAAAGCCTAAAGCACTTTTTTTTTTCTTGGACAACCAGCCAATCACAGTCTTCCAAAGACGTTGTCATACTTAGCAACGGGGTCAGCCCCGCCTCCTCACCAAAGATGAAAGTTTTTGCCTTTTCCTCGCTCAGAGTTGCTCTCAGATTGGTCCTGAGTTGCTCTTAAGCTAAGACTCCTATGTACAGACTCCACAGCTGCGGGCGGCATAATAACTAAAAGCGGACTCCCCTTGTTTTGTGTGAACCCTTGGTATTTCTAACTGACTTGATCCTAATGATCTGGATATTTTGCCAGAATCAGAATTTAAGCGAATATCATTTATTATCTTAATGAGCGCTGTCTCTGTGCTGTGATGCGGTCGGAAACCAGATTGAAAATTGTCCAGGTATCCATTTAAGATTAAACTTTCAATTCCATATGATCAAGCACTTATTGAAAATCTACAAATGATTTTTGAAAAGCTTGTGTTAATGCACAACACTTTTGCTGCTATTGAGGAGTGATACGGGTAGGTTAGGGACTGGTTTGGTGGTATGGGTAGGTTTAAGGGTTGGTTAAAGGGTCAACAGTGTATAGGGGTCAGTTTGATTATTATAAGGGAACACGGTACAATCTGTTTATATTATGTTGTAAGTATTTTCTTTTAAAAAATGATTTGTTTTTCCGTTTATTTATGATTCAAGGAATATCCTGTTTTAATGATATACTGAAGGGTAGTATACTAATGTGAGTGTTGAGGCAATAAAAAACTTTTTTGCATCAAAATTACAATCTGTGATGTCTTTATAGCTAAACTTAACCAGCCACCCTTTACACAAACCTTGTTACGTAAGTCCAGTGCCCATAAAGGTACTAAATGATTAGTAATCGTTTATAAACATTTACAAATGATGAATAGTTTCCACTTTAGATTGGCTACTGCAAAAACATGAAAGAATGATTAATAAATGATTAGTAAAGATGTGTGAATAGGGTAAATTCAGGTCTTTCGGGACACTTTTTGCCATCGAGATGACTGCTCATAAAGATACTGATGATCACTGTATTGGCATATTTAAGAATATGTTTTCTATTTATTCATTAGACTTACTGCATATTATATAAACAAACATGAGCTCAGATCAATGAAGCCTACGATCAACCAGCTCCAGAAAGAAGCACAAAACCTGAGCTAACTAAAAGAAAACAGTCATTTTTGATCAGGAACACCAAGTGTAACAAGGCGGGGAAGAATCCCCTAAAAAGTACAACAATTATCAATCAATCAATCAATCAATCAATAATATTATGTAACAGAAAAAGACGGCACCGCAAAAGTACGTGATTAGATATTTTATTTTTGTGTATTTACAGTGGTGTGCTGTGATTCTTCACGTGTTCCTGTACATTTGTAGCATCCTCAAGATATTTAACAACTTTGACAAAACACCATAAGAAGCCTGCAGTGAATTTATGATTCTGATCAGTTTTCCATCATCAAATGATGCACAAACACGTCACGTATAGGCACATGAAACGAGTTCATATAGAAGATTGTCATAACAACATCATATTTACAGTCAAAACATCCTATATACTGTATGTACAACATTTCCACATTAGATCAAAGAGTTTATAAACTGTTTTAATGCTGATCTCAGAAATTTAAACGTGTGCCGATCTTTCATCTTGTGTTGCATGAGTGCTTTAATTTAGAGGATTCGTTTTAATATGTAACAATTTAATATTTTCTAAATGAAATGATGATATGCCTGATGACGTTTTGTTTTATAGATATTGTCCTAAAGCAGCATTTCTTGCTGAAATCGTAAAGCATTGTGGGTCTTGAGTTTGCAGATGATCTGTGATGAATGAAAGCACTATTATTATACCACTGTTTAATACTGGATTCTGACAGATGTTTCAGGTGTTATTAATGTTTGATAGCAAATGTTTCTGAACTGATGATGGCATCTTACAGCAGATACTTCAGTGGTAGAAAGTAATTCTATATGTTTTATGGACCAAAACTTGAAAAATATCATGAAATCAACACATATGTGGTTGTACAAGTGGAATAATTGGCAATTTTGAGTTAATGGACATATTAATATTCACCCAAGATGCTTTATTTAAAACAGGTTATTATAGTTAACTAAAACTGAAACTAAAATTAAAACCATGACAAAACTTAAAAAAAAAAAAAACATTAAAACCATTAAAAAACACATTTTTGTTACATAAAAACGTTTTATTTCAGCTAGTTGCCAAGATAAAATTTCTCATTTTAATTTAGTTACTTGATAAAAATAAAAATTATATGGACTATGAATATGTATAAAAAAATACTAAAAATGACAAAACAACAACAAAATGACTACAAGATTAGACTACAAGAAAACAGAAAATATAGAATACAAAATATGAATACAACTTACAATAGCATCTCAATGATACTAAAATAACACTTAATTAAAATGTTCATTTTCTCAGTTTCTCAAAAGAGTGTGGATGCAGTTGAAGAAAAAAGCATATTGCGATTTCATTCATTCATTCGTGTTTCTCATCAGTATTTGTGTGAAATCTGACTGATCCACAGATGATTCTCGTCAGAACTCGTCTTCTGAACTGTCTGCCAGCAGCATGGTGTTGTCTGGTCCGCTGAGCACTTCTCTGGGAGGCTGGAAATCATCAACATTCAACACAAATCACAAGATTAACAGGTAATGCATGAAAGATGAATCTACTGAAGCTTTTAGGAGCTCATATGTGACTCTGCAGCACAAAAGCAGTGTTAAGTCGCTGGGGTATATTTGTAGCAATAGCCAACAATACATTGTATGGGTCAAAATTATTGATTTTTCTTTTATGCCAAAAATCATTAGGATATTAAGTAAAGATCATGTTCATGGATATTTTGTAAGTTTCCTACCATAAATATATCAGAACTTAATTTTTGATTAGTAATATGCATTGCTAAGAACTTAATTTGGACAACTTTAAAATTGATTTTCTCAATATTTAGATTTTTTAGCACCCTCAGATTCCAGATTTTCAAATAGTTGTATCTCAGCCAAATATTGTCCTATCCT
>NW_015652154.1:46386-48640 GCF_001515625.1 Sinocyclocheilus rhinocerous
ACAACTTTAAAGGCGATTTTCTCAATATTTTGATTTCTTTGCACCCTCAGATTCCAAATATTCAAATAGTTGTATCTCGACCAAATATTGCCCTATCTTAACAAACCATACATCAATGGAAAGCTCATTTATTCAGCATAATGGTTTTGTGCTCCAGGGTCACATATGGTAGAAAAGAGTCAGAACTGGAGTGTTTGGCGATCATGATTCTGACGTTACGCTTACGTTACCTTCCTCCTCTGGTGTTTGAAGCTGTTCCTCCTCTTGCGATGGATCACTCTGATGCTGTACAGAGCGCCGAACAGCAGAAGAGCTCCAGCTATTCCAATCCCGACCGGAGCCAACATCCCCGACACATAACCAGCCTACGAGAGACCAGCGGAGAGCTTCAGTCTTTCTGAAAGAGTCTCTTCTGCTCACCTGGACTGCATTTATTTGATAAAAAATACAGTAAAAATTGTGAAATAGTTTTGTAATTTAAAACAGCTGTTTTTTATGTGAATCTCTGTTAAACTGTAATTTATTTCTGTGATGCACAGCTGTATTTTCAGCATCATTACTCCAGTCTTCAGTGTCACATGATCTTCAGAAATCATTCTAATATGCTGATTTGCTGCTCAAGAAACATTTCTGATTATTATCAATGTTGAAAACAGTTAATATCTTTGTGGAAACCGTGATACATTTAATTTTTCAGGATTCACAGATGAACAGAAAGTTCAAAAGAACAGCGTTTATTTGAAATAGAATCTTTTGTAACATTATAAATGTCTTAACTGTCACTTTTGATCACTTTAATGCATCCTTGATGAATAAAAGCATTAATTTCAGTTTTAAATCTTACTTACCCAAAACTTTTGAATGGTAGCATGTCATTTCACAAAAATAGTAATAATAATAAATGTTTCTAATAAATCAGCATATTAGAATGATTTCTGAAGATCATGTGACACTGAAGACTGGAGTAATGATGCTGGAAATACAGCTGCGCATCACAGAAATACATTACAGTTTAACACATAGTCACATAGAAAACAGCTGTTTTAGATTACAAAACTATTTCACAATTTTTACTGTATTTTTGATCAAATAAATGCAGCCTCGGTGAGCAGGAGAGACTTCTCCAGTGTTGTGAAAACAAACGAGTCGTACCTTCTCTCTGATAAGCTCAACCCAGCTCCGCACTGCAAACAACAGACAGAGAATGAGCTCTCTTTATTAATGCTGATGACAGATGAGATGATCATAAGCTGGTTCTCACCCAGGCCCTGGTTCCGCTGCACCCAGACGGGAGGAGGAGGGATCAGGCCATACGGCGGACTTCTGTGGGGTGCTATGGTGCTCTCTGTCAGGTCCTCTTCACTCTCCTCCTCCTCCTCAGAGTCCATCTCCTCGTCCTCTTCATCTTCATCGGGCTTCTCTGTAAGACCGAGACGTTCAGCTCGCAGTGCATCAGACACTACACACTCTTAAAAAGAAACGTGCTTAAAGGGGTCATCGGATGCCCATTTTCCACAAGTTGATATGATTCTTTAGGGTCTTAATGAAAAGTCTGTAACATAGTTTGGTTAAAATTTCTCAATGGTAGTGTAAAAAACACCTTTTTTACCCTTCACCTTTAGTTTTAAGAGTGTAGCACCGCTGCTGTAAAGGGAGACACTGCGGGCAAAAACACTGTTTTTCATGCACCTGTCAAGTTTGAGATTTTGGGATTTTTGGTTTTTCATCAAGTGTTTTTTCAGACTGTAGTGGAAAGAAAACATCCGAAAGACACTGTTAAGTGTTTCTTTTACAGCACTTTATCTATTTCAATGCAGAAAACGATTCTCTTACTTAGTATTTTTGTCTTGTTTTCTAGTATAAATATGTTGAATCAAGATGAATTTACTGAACACTCTTAAAAATAAAGCTGCTTCACGATGCCATAGAAGAACGTTTTTTTGTCTAAATGGTTCCATAAAGAACCTTTCTGTTTCACAAAAGCTTCTTTGAAGGTTCTTCAGATTATAAAAAGGTAAAAAAGAGACGGTTCTTTTATAGCATCGCTGTGAAAAACCTTTAAGCACCTTTATTTTTAAGAGTGTACAAGTAAAATGAATTAAGATATTGTGTCTTGTTTTCTGTAAAAAAATTAATAAATCAACATTCCTTAAAACAAGCAAAAATATCTGCCAATGAGGCAAGAAAAATAATCTTGTTTAGCTTTGAATTAAAATTATTTTCTTACTCCATTGGAAGATATTTTTGCTTGTTT
>NW_015652154.1:52061-60322 GCF_001515625.1 Sinocyclocheilus rhinocerous
TTTGTTTTTTTTTAAAAAACAAGACTTAATATCTTAAATCATTTCACTTGTACAGTAAATGCATCTTGATTCAAGAATGTTTAGAAATTTATACTAGAAAACAAGACAAACATACTAAGTAAGAGAATTATTTTGTGCAGTGTTGTGTCAATAGATTTCAATTACAATACATATTTACACCGAGCCATAAATCTCCACTTCTGTAGCACTTACACACACCTTTTCATTTTCATTCCTGTCCGTATCCTGAAGGTTTTTACAGCGGGTTTTGTTCATATATAATTTGCCTGATTATATACAACACTTTATTCCCCCAAAATTGTCTGTTCTAAGCATTTTCTGAATTATGGAGAGACAAAAATGAGATCACTCTGTGAAAACATTTGACTCTAATATGTCAAAAAAAATTAAACGAGTTTTGAAACTGACTTCATCCAGTGTTTAGATTTTTGTACTAGAAATGTATGCAAATTAGCGCATATTTAATTAAATAGTGCATCATTTGCATATTTAAACCTAACATTTTAGAAAACTTGTAATACAAAAAAAATAATGTTTGCAATTCAGTCAACTGGGTAAGTAAGGAGATAACTATTAGTTAATTTTTTTTACCCTATTCACCTGCAGTGTCTCGCCTTGAACACTTGCTTTTACAAACCTTTAATTTTGGGATCGTCCGTGTCTGTCTTTGGTTTTGACGCTGGTAAGTGAACGGCCTCAGAGACCACCAGAGCCTGTGTGATGTCATCACCTGCTGGACCAATCAGAACGCTTGTATAACTGCACGACTTTTAAATCGTTCACAGAATATAAACATTCTATATCAGAGGTTAAAGTTGATGTTTTTAAACAGCACATGTCGTGTGTGTAAAGGCATGACGTATTAGTAAGCCAAAACCCAAACACAAGCATTTTAGCACTTTCAGTTCCATCAGCCTGAAGTCAGTGGGATTCTTTTGAATGGTAACAAGTGTCAGTGAATGGGTGCCGTCAGAATGAGTTTAGGGTTAGGGTTATGAGTTTGTTTCTTCATCAGGTTTGTAGAAATGTAGCATTGCATCAGTGTCTCAGCAATGGATGCTCTGCAGTGAATGGGTGCCGTCAGAATGAGAGTCCAAACAGCTGATAAAAACATCACAATAATCCACAAGTAATCCACAGCACTCCAGTCCATCAGTTAACATCTGGAGAAGACAAAAGCTGAGACAAACCCAGCATTAACATGCTTTTAACTCAAATACATAGAGTCCATAGTCCATAATAACGCTTCCTCCAGTGAAAAAGTGTTCTGGTGTGAATCAGGAGAGAAATAATCCAGCCACATATTAGTTTAGAGCTGTTTAAACACTGCTTGATCTGTGCAGATTTCTCTCCTGATTCACACCAGAACACTTTTTCACTGGAGGAAGCTGGAGAAGACAAAAGCTGAAACTAATCCAGCATTAACATGCTTTTAACTCAAATACATTGAGTCCATAGTCCATAATAACGCTTCCTCCAGTGAAAAAGTGTTCTGGTGTGAATCAGGAGAGAAATCTGCACAGATCAAGCAGCGTTTAAACAGCTCTAAACAAATATGTGGCTGGATTTTGATGTGAGAGACAACAGGAGATGCACTTTTTCACTGGAGGAAGAGTTATTATGGATTATGGACTCGTATTTTAGACATTAAAAGCGTCTTAATGCTGGATGTGTTTCGGCTTTTGTCTTCTCCAGATGTTAACTGATGGACTGGAGTGCTGTGGATTACTTGTGGATTATTGTGATGTTTTTATCAGCTGTTTGGATTCTCATTCTGACGGCACCCATTCACTTGCAGTGAGACACTGATGCAATGCTACATTTCTACAAATCTGATCTACATTTTAGATGACCTGAGGGTGAGCACATTTTCATTTTTATTGAACTATTCCTATAATTTGTGAAGAACCATACACTTTTGTGGCTCACAGAGCTCCTTTTCTGCAATAATCCAAAGCATCAAAATAGCGTAGAGAACCAGAGTGAAGCTGCATCATCACTGCTGTTATATATTCTCACGTTGTGTCGTCCCATAATGCTCCTCTGCCGGATGGGACTCTGTGATTGGCTCTCTCACTCCAGACGTCTCCAGCGTTCCTGAGAGACGGACATCAGAGGAAGTGCGATCCGTATCCATGGACACCATCCGCTCCAGCTCTGCGTCTCCCGCGGTTACGGCCGCTGGCGTCATGGCGACAGACGGTTCGGATGATGCTCCGGCCTCCAACGGCTCGAAAATCAGAGGAAGGTCTTCGGAGGACATGGTGGCCTCAGTGCCGACGTCTTGAGACGAGGGCAAGACGCTCACTTCCTCTGGAGAAGTAATATAAAATAAAGAAATATAGAAATATAGAAGCAGTCCAGTCAAAATATCGGAATCACTTCTCAGATTCTCAGAAACCCCCTGCAGTCTTACTATAGGTTTCATTTATATTTTAAATTACATTTTTTTTTCATATACATTTTTTTAAGTTTTAGTATTTTTTTGTGACATTTTGTGATTTTTATTAGTTTTTTTCTTTAACTGTCTATAGTTTAGCTTAAGTTTTAGTTGTTTTAGTACATCAAGTTAAACTAAATGAACATGAGAAATATTGTATTTGAAGATAACCGTAACTGAAACTTTTTTTTATATAATTTAGTTTTAAATTAAATAATGTTGAAATATTTTATTTGATTTCAGTTGAAGTTTATTTTATTACTAGTAACAGTTAAATAGCTTTTACTTATTTTATGTGTGTTTTTGTCATTTGTATTATGTCTATATAGTTTTTATTTCATTTTTATTTATTTTAGTACATCAAGTTAAACTTAATAAAAAAATGATAAATATTGTCTAGGCAACTAACTGAAATTATATATATTTTATATTTTATTTTAATTTTAATGTTTATTTTATTCCTAGTAATAGATCAAGTTTTAGTCATTTTGATGTGTTTTTTTGTTGTTGTTTTTTTGGTATGTCTGTATTTTTTTATTATTAATTTTTAGTTTTATTTGGCAGCTAGCTGAAATAAAAGGAAGGAAAAGGAACTGATATATAACTCGCATACAAGAACTATATATGCAGTTCAGTCAAAAATGATTGCTACCTGTTTTGTTAAGTGAACTAAATGGACCAAAACAGATGATGCTAGTTACTCAAGCTCTATTTCATGCATCATAGCATTCCCACTTTGAGAAGAAGTCTGCATTTTCTGTCATTTCCATGACTATTGATGCATTAATGCTTTATAAACACTGCATCAGTTTCAACAGCAGCATAAACAATGACTGAACTGATATTTGACAAGTTCGGATTTCATGTTGACTCAATCTGGATCATAACCGATGAGTTCTGCAACATTAACACTGTTATTGAAACAGTCTGACAGAGTTTTATTCACACGCATTGGAAAGAAAACTCACAAATGAAAACATATCCTTCTCAGATTCCCAGAAAGCCTTTCAGACGAGATCTCAAACTAAACTCAGATTTGCTCAAGATATCAAATCTGCATCTGTGCTAATTTAGTATTATTGATATACTCTTATAGTTTTAAATCAGGGTTATTATAGTTAATGTAAAACTGAAACTATAACCATTAAAGCACATTTTGATTACATGAGATAAAATAAAAAACTTTAGGCTAGGACAAGATTTCTCATTTTTATATGGCAGATATTTTCACTTGTTTTAAGCAAAAACTAACAAAATTTTGGTAATTTTATTTTATTTTTGAAAACAAGACTTAATTTGTGACCCTGCAGCACAAAAGCAGTGTTAAGTCGCTGGGGTATATTTGTAGCAATAGCCAACAATACATTGTATGGGTCAAAATTATACATTTTTCTTTTATGCCAAAAATCATTAGGATATTAAGTAAAGATCATGTTTCATGAAGATATTTTGTAAATTTCCTACCGTAAATATATCAAAACTTAATGTTTGATTAGTAATATGCATCGCTAAGAACTTAATTTGGACAACTTTAAAGATGATTTTCTCAATATTAGATTTTTTTGCACCCTCAGATTCCAGATTTTCAAATATTGTCCTATCCTAACAAACCATACATCAATGGAAAGATTATTTATGTATTATGTACACATTTCAATTTCGACCCTTATGACTGGATTTGTGCTCCAGGGTCACATATCTTAAATCATTTTACTTGCACAGTAAATGCATCTTGATTCAAGAATGTTTAGATATTTATATGAAGACATAATTTTTTGCATCATTGACTCGCCTGTCCTCAGACGATCTGCTTCTGTCCAGGTGTCCGTGGCATCCAGCAGTCTGGAGCTGAAGCTCGGTCCGGATCCAGCTGCAGGAGTCAGTCTTCTGTCCTCCTCAGAAGAGTTGATCTGAAGCAGATCTCCAGCAGGAGGCGTCAGAGAGACCTGAGAGGCTTTATCTTCTCCATGTCTCTCATGTGGGACGGCCCGGCTGACGAGACAGATCGCTGCCAGCAGGAGACTCTGGAAAGCTGCATCGCTGAACATTGTGGATCCGTCGCATGAATCCAACAGACTCAAAACCCAAGCAAAACGTGAGCAGATCAGAAACACCAATGCACACTTCCTGAAGAAGATAAAATCCCAATTCAACATTTTGCTCTTCATAATACACTGCAAAAAATCATTCTCTTACTTAGTATTGTTGTCTTGTTTTCTAGTATAAATATCTAAACATTCTTGAATCAAGATGCATTTACTGTACAAGTGAAATGATTTAAGATATTAAGTCTTGTTTTCTAAAAACATTATCAAATTTTTTTTCGTTTTTGCTTAAAACAAACAAAAATATCTGCCAATGGAGTAAGAAAAATAATCTTAATTCAAAGCTAAACAAGATTATTTTTCTTGCCCCACTGGCAGATATTTTTGCTCGTTTTGTGTAGTTTATATTTTCATATTATGAGCACGAGGGGCATGCATTGCTTTAGACATTCTTAGACGTCTTTATTAACATCACTAGGTGCTTTAACAAACACTAGGATTGATTTTGGCGCTGCTGGGGACATAACGGCAGACAACAGACATTTCATTGTTTGATCAAAATTATTGCTGGGGATAATTCAGTAGTGTGTGATATTAGTGGGATCATGTAGCGTCTCTACTAAACTCTACACACTTGAAAATCATAACAAGCGATGATGACCAACTTTGGAAACTATAGTTCTCTCCTTAAATATGAAGAGCTAAAACAACATTCATGAGTTTCTCCAAATTTCACAAAAAGCTTCTGGACGTGATTATAATTAGGGCTGGGTAAAAAATATAGATATCTCGATATTAATCGATTCTCATTTTTACGGAACGATATTGATTCTTAAATCCCAAGAATCGATTATTCTAGCCTGTTTTCAGTTAATGGACGAACATTGAAGCGCACCTCCCATCCAATATAATCGCAATAATCATTGTGCTTTGGTACTTTTAATATGAAACAAAGTCTCAGATTTCAAATTCTGTCCGTTGTATTGCAGTATTTAAACAATAAAAGCCGTTTAGGCGCTGTTTAATGTGGAGTGATCGCTGTAGCGCCTCAGTGAACTGATCATCTCCTCCGCTTTATTACTAGTTATAGCACAAAATAAACATGACTAAACATCCGAAGGTAAGTTCAAAGAAAGAGTACAACTTTACAATCTGTATCCTGTCTCATGTAATCGCTCAATCAGTGTTTCAGCCGCGCAAAGACGTCAATATAACGGCTTGTAAACAATGTCACGTAACGTCACATTTACCTCAGAAAAACATATTCGGTGACCATAAACTCATTAGTTTATTACTTTTTTGGGGGGATAACCTGGCACTACATCCCTTGTGAAAATTAACAATGGTTTTACTCAAAAAAAGAAAGAAAGAAAAGAACAGACAAGAAAAAAACATGGTTACTATAGTTTAACCATGGTATTTGTAGTAAAACTGTGGTTATACAAAAAAAAAAAAACATTGTTACTACACTTTTACTATAATAAAACCATGGTTAATTTTCTTAAGGAATTTGTATTTGTGAATACTTTCTTTCTTTTTTTTATTTTTTTTTTTATAACTGTACTGCCTTAATGGTTTTTGTACTGTTTAATGAAGAAGAAAAAAAGATTTGCGAACCTGTTTCGAAGTCCCCATCTGAATCAAACGATTCACGATACACAATCTGGATAATGATTCGCGAGCCATCATTTCAGATCGTGACTTCAGAGCATGGATCGAAACCTGCTCCTAAAGGGTTAGTTCACCCCAAAATTACCCCATGTTTTACTCACGCTCAAGGCATCCTAGGTGTATATGGCTTTCTTCTTTCAGACGAATCAATCGGAGTTTTATTAAAAAACGTCCTGGCTCTTCCCAGCTTTAGAATGGCAGTGGATGGGTGTTTCTGTTCAACCGTCTAAAAGAAGTGCAATAAAGCGCATCCATCCATGTGTGCAGTTTTCTAGCATATTTCTTTAACCTCTCATGTAATATCAATGGTGCGACCTATTTCAGATGCAACCGAAATTACAACAACAGTGCTTATACACATATATTTAGTCGTTTGATCAAAGTTATTGCTAGGGACAATTTAGTAGTCGCTGGATATTCGTAGTGACACCCTTAGGCCATCGTGCGTTTGTTTCTTCATCAGGTTTGGAGAAATGTAGCATTGCATCAGTGTCTCACTGCAAGTGAATGGGTGCTGTCAGAATGAGAGTTTGCGTTATTATGGATTATGGACTCATATTTGAGTTAAAAACGTCTCAATGATGGATTTGTTTCAGCTTTTGTCTTCTCCAGATGTTAACTGATGGACTGGAGTGCTGTGGATTACTTGTGGATTATTGTGATGTTTTTATCAGCTGTTTGGACTCTCATTCTGACGGCACCCATTCACTTGCAGTGAGACACTGATGCAATGCTACATTTCTACAAATCTGATGAAGAAACAAACTCATCCTGATTCATTTTGGCGTGAACTAATTCTTTAAGAGTTGCTTGACATGTATAATTTATCACCATGAAAATAAATAAAGATGCTGCTTTTATATAAAGAATAGAATTTACAAAGGAACAGAAATAAAATTATATTATTATATTATAGCACACTTAAAATGAACAGTATTGGCTATACAACAACAACAACAACAAGATGAATATATCTCTAGAATTGAATGAATATATTCATGATGATATATGTTATGTGGTTTCTCCATCCATTCTGTAATAGTCTACATTACTCGTTCAGTTCTGCAGCAGTAACTTGACACACACACTACAGCAATTCACTGCCAGTGTCTAAAAATAGCACAGAGACAATGCGCCCTTCTCTATCATGCAGTTATGTTGGTTGATTCATCATTATTGCTCTGCATGCATCCTATAAAACAAGCATTACTGCAGGCGTGTTTATAGAATACATGCATGTGTTCTGATTTCTGGACTGTCATCACTGTCAGAATATGCTGCGTAATTCCTAAAATCGCAGAATGTCTTTGCATACGCGAGTCATATGCGTTAATGCATGCAGACACTGACTGCTCAGCTTCGTGATGAAGTGAACAAACACGAATCTCGTGCTCACCTGCTGTGTGTGAACGCGTCGTCCGTCTCGTGTCCAGTGCTCTGGCAGTGCTCCTGGCGTTAAAGCGCTCGCTCTTATTGTGTCTGCGTCAGATCAAGCTGCGCTCGAGCTTCCTCTCATCTGCAGACGACTGCCAGCGGAAATACTCCATAAACTATTATAATACAGATTATTATTGTAATTAGTATTATGATTAATAATAATAATAATGATTATTATTAGTAGTAGTCATAGTAGTAGTAGTAGGAATAATAATAATAATAATTGTTGTTGTTGTTCTTCTTATTATTGTTATTATTCATTATTATTATTTATTTATTTAAACATTCTAAAGTGCTTGTTTAATAGCAAAACTCTTTAAAAAAATTATTTTATACTCAAAACCAAACTTTGGTTTCAAATTATTATTATTATTAATTATGATTATTGTTTTTTTTTTAAACATTCTAAATTACTTGTTTAATGACAAAACTTTAAAAATATATATAAATTTTTAAACTTTGGTTTCAAATGATTAATTATTAATTTTTATTATTATATTTAGAAGTACTTGTTTAATGATAACATTTTTGACTCGAAATCAAACTTTGGTTTCAAATAATTATTAATTGTAATTATTATTATTATTATTATTATTATTATTATTATTATTATAGTATTTCTGAAGCACATGTGCTTGTTTATGATA
>NW_015652154.1:60617-65782 GCF_001515625.1 Sinocyclocheilus rhinocerous
TGTGCTTGTTTATGATAAAGCTCTTTATAAATAAAACATGAAAATAAGAAATAAAGAAATAATGAAAATTAAATTAAATTAATTAAATTAGGATGTCTAAATACATTTGCTAGAGTTTTAAAACGAGTGATTGTCATATGAATACGTGAACCTCAGACAGGCGGCTTTGACTCCTAAAGCTGATCCGGGTTCAGCGTCACACAGAAACAAACACAGCAGTCTGATTATATAAACGCGTAGAAGATGTTTGTTTGTTCGCTGTGTTGGATTAATTAAATATTATTTACCGTTGCCGAAATGATTTTCAGTCAGGCAGACGCGGGGCAGCCATTGCGAAGGACCCCGCCCTTCCCTCTGATGCTATGAGTGTCAGCGCTGTGTTTACACACTAATAATAATAATAATAATTCTGTTTTCTGATACTTTTATTCATTCCTATCGATAAAAAATGCCCTTGTTTGAAGGCCTGGGCAGTGGAGGGGAGAAGACAGCCGTAGTCATTGATTTAGGAGCGGCCTACACAAAGTAAGTGAGCGGCAACGGAGCTGTTAGCTCGAGGCTAAAATAGAAATAATAAAGTCGGGATATAAAATATGTTTTAGTCAAATGACAACTTATAAGACCTGATTTATGCGTCCTGATTCATCAGTTCATCATTAAATTAGTGGCACTAAATAAATATTTTATTACGAGTGTTTAAGGAGCATGATGGCGTGTAAACACTGTGTTATTTGTTATTTCGCATCCAGAATACGTTTTTGTTTACATAATATATATATATATATATATGTGTGTGTGTGTGCGGTGTATATATATACACACACATCAAAGTTGTCCTAAGAAAACATCGCATTTTGGTTTTAGGTTTTGATCCACTTCAAATGTTTACTAGTGTATATATACATATACATATAAAATCTTAATGGTCCTAAAAAGGTTTTAAACTGATTTATGCATATTATAATGAATTATTAAAAAAAATTAAAATATATTTACATCTTAATGGTCCTAAAAAGACTTTATGCTGATGTATGCTGAGTAAAAATATTATAAAAAATTCTAAATATAAAAATATATTTAAAAATGGTCCTAAAAAGGATTGTTTTACTAATAAATAAAAAAATAAAAGTATTATTGTTATATTACAGTATTAAGTGCTCGAATATATGACCTGAAATGTCATGCGATGAATGTACATTTTTATTAATATTTTTTGTTTTTATAAAATATCCTAATATCATATTGTGAAGCACAAGTATTTTTCCTTTAGGCATGTTGTGTCAGTAAGCTGTGCCGCTCGTGTTGATGTGTGATGCTCTGGTTTGTTGTGTTGTGTGTGTAATGTGTAGATGTGGTTTTGCCGGCGAGACGGGGCCGAGATTCATCATTCCCAGTGAAATTAAACGCGCCGGATCTCCGGAGGTCAGTCTGAGAACTCTTATGAGAATGATCTCTATTTCTAATCGTAATAATGAATTACCATGATCATATTAAACTGACAGTTCCTGCATCTTTATTTTAATATTGGATATTTGGAGCACAAAACCAGTCATAAGGGTCATTTTTGTGAAATTGAGATTTATGCATCGTCTGAAGCTGAATAAATAGCTTTCCATTGATGTATGGTTTGTTAGGATAGGACAATATTTGGCTGAGATACAACTATTTGAAAATCTGGAATCTGAGGGTGCAAAAAAATCTAAATATTGAGAAAATCATCTTTAAAGTTGTCCAAATGAAGTTCTTAGCAATGCATATTACTAATCAAACATTAAGTTTTGATATATTTACGATAGGAAATTTACAAAATATCTTCATGGAACATGATCTTTACTTAATATCCTAATGATTTTTGGCATAAAAGAAAAATCTATAATTTTGACCCATACAATGTATTGTTGGCTATTGCTACAAATATACCCCAGCAACTTAACACTGCTTTTGTGCTCCAGGGCCACAGATATAGTTACAACATTAAACTGAAGCTCTATTAAATGAGCGTCTCTCGCTCTCACAGGCGGTTCGAGTCGTCCAGTACAACATCAACACTGAGGAGCTCTACAGCATCCTGAAGGAGTTCGTTCACCTGCTGTACTTCCGGTAGCAGAGACGCTTCTATGCTCCGTTTCAGAGCGGTTTGTGTTTGCTCATCGCAGCTGAACTCATGATGCTGTTCCTCCTTCAGGCATCTGCTGGTGAATCCTCGAGACCGGCGCGTGGTGATCGTTGAATCCATCCTCTGTCCTTCACACTTCAGAGAGACGCTCTCCAGAGTCTTCTTTAAGCACTTTGAGGTGAAGTCACGCTGCGTCTGTGTCTAAAATAAAACGTCCTCCTATCTTAATGGCTCCTCTATTGTGTCAAATCAAAAGATCACATTCTTTATTATATGATCATTCTTATCCACAGCAAAATACAGAATACGAATGGGAAAATAATAGAGTCTTGAACTGAAAATAGTTGACAGATATTTAGAAATGCTTTCATTCATTTGGACACCAAACCAAAAATAAGATCTACTATGAGCCACATTTCTAGCTGGTACCTAAATTCTCTCATGTAAATAATGTAAAGCAGTCCTGCAGTATAGTAAGTATTACTCAAGACGTTTCTTCATGTCTTTCTGTTGCAGGTCCCATCGGTCCTGTTTGCTCCGAGTCATCTGATGTCTGTCATGACTCTGGGCATCCAGTCTGCTCTCGTCATGGACTGTGGATATACAGAGACGCTGGTGCTACCAGAATCCTTTGACAGCAAATAAGCCCTTAAAGGAATAGTTCAATTAAACATGAAAATGTGCTCACCCTCAGTTCATCCGAGATCAGGATGAGTTTGTTTCTTCATCAGGTTTGGAGAAATGTAGCATTGCATCAGTGTCTCAGCAATGGATGCTCTGCAGTGAATGGATGCCGTCAGAATGAAAGTCCAAACAGCTGATAAAAACATCACAATAATCCACAGCACTCCAGTCCATCAGTTAACATCTGGAGAAGAAACAAATCCATCAAGACGTTTTAACTATACCAGTTAAACAAAAATATGTTCTAAGAACATTTTTGCTGACGTTCCTATTATGTTATGAAAATGCTATTTCTGGATGTTTGCTGAATGTTCAAAATGTCCAGTTTTTGAAAATGTTTTAAGTTTTTTTTTTTTCTGTTATACAAACGTCAAGCGAGCATTCCATTTGTATAATTTTCCAAACATTATGGGAATATTACTTTTGAATGTTCTCTGAAACAAGTGTAACATTTAAAAAAGAAAACTTTAGATGAACGTCCAATTAAAAGGTTTTAGTAAAAAAAGGTGGCATAAACAATGTGTAGATAACATTTTAAGTCCACAATTACAGGCTAGATAACGTCGAATGAGCGTTCTGTTAATGTTACTGGAAGAACATTTGTTCATAACGTTCTGAGAACATTCCCTGTTAGCTGGATAATAATCCATAATAACTCTTCCTCCAGTGAAAAAGTGTTCTGGTGTGAATCAGGAGAGAAATCTGCACAGATCAAGCAGCGTTTAAACCGCTCTAAACACATATGTGGCTGGATTCTGATGCGAGAGACAACAGGAGATGCACTTTTTCATTATGGATTGTGGACTTGTATTTTAGACATTAAAAATGTCTTAATGCTGGATTAGTTTCAGCTTTTGTCTTCTCCAGATGTTAACTGATGGACTGGAGTGCTGTGGATTACTTGTGGATTATTGTGATGTTTTTATCAGCTGTTTGGACTCTCATTCTGACGGCACCCATTCACATCCATTGCTGAGACTGAAGTCTGAATGATTGATTAGTGATGTTATTCTAAAGAAAAACATGTTTGTCTTCACCTGTTGTGTTCACACACAATGTTATCTGTGTATTGAAGTGTTTAGATGACTTTAACAGTGCACTAGATCTATGAAGGCGTTCCGATCCTGTCTGCATGGGAAGCTCTGCCGATGGGAGGAAAAGCCGTTCATAGGTATGTGTGGAGCATCAGATAAAAGAGAGGCTGTGTGCAGATCACGATGCTTGTGTTCTCAGTGCTCTTGTTCGTCTGTAGGGAGCTGCACAGTCTGCTGAGTGAGCAATGCACGCTAGACACCGACTCTGGCACCGGCCTCAGTCTGCCCACCGTCATCAGTAAGACCGATGGACTGGAGTGCTGTGGATTACTTGTGGATTATTGTGATGTTTTTATCAGCTGTTTGGACTCTCATTCTGACGGCACCCATTCACATCCATTGCTGAGACAGTGATGGAGTGCTACAAATAGTCGTTTAATTCTTATTCCTGGTCTGAATGATTGATTAGTGATGTTATTCTAAAGAAAAACATGTTTGTCTTCACCTGTTGTGTTCACACACAATGTTATCTGTGTATTGAAGTGTTTAGATGACTTTAACAGTGCACTAGATCTATGAAGGCGTTCCGATCCTGTCTGCATGGGAAGCTCTGCCGATGGGAGGAAAAGCCGTTCATAGGTATGTGTGGAGCATCAGATAAAAGAGAGGCTGTGTGCAGATCACGATGCTTGTGTTCTCAGTGCTCTTGTTCGTCTGTAGGGAGCTGCACAGTCTGCTGAGTGAGCAATGCACGCTAGACACCGACTCTGGCACCGGCCTCAGTCTGCCCACCGTCATCAGTAAGACCGACGCTTCACACGTTTCGTATTATATTTGATCCATCAGGCTTTGATTATCTATTGGTCTTTGTCACAGGCTCTATTCCAGAGGATGTCGTGGAGGATATCAAAGGTAAGTCATATAGACACGCCTCCTCATGCATCGCTCTACATTACTCTTGACTCGTCTGTAAAATTGCGAACACTGTTTCATGTTGACTTGAACAGCTAACTGTGTTGTCTGTGTGTCTGTATTTAGTGCGAGTGTGTTTCGTTAGTGACCTGCAGAGGGGCATGAAGATCCAGGAGGCCAAATTTAACATGGACGGCTCTGCTGAGGTCAGAGAACACGCGACTACTAGAGCCGTCAGTCGATTCAGATGATCAATTGCTAGAAATATCAGGAAAGAAAACAAATATTCACAATCATAACCGATAATTAAGCAACAAATCAGCATATTATACTGATTTCTGAAGATCATGTGACAATGAAGACTGGAGTAATGATGCTGAAAATACAGCTGCGCATCACAGGAATACATTACAGTTTAA
>NW_015652154.1:66141-75375 GCF_001515625.1 Sinocyclocheilus rhinocerous
AGATAAAAGAGAGGCTGTGTGCAGATCATGACGCTTGTGTTCTCAGTGCTCTTGTTCGTCTGTAGGGAGCTGCACAGTCTGCTGAGTGAGCAATGCACGCTAGACACCGACTCTGGCACCGGCCTCAGTCTGCCCACCGTCATCAGTAAGACCGACGCTTCACACGTTTCGTATTATATTTGATCCATCAGGCTTTGATTATCTATTGGTCTTTGTCACAGGCTCTATTCCAGAGGATGTCGTGGAGGATATCAAAGGTACGTCATATAGACACGCCTCCTCATGCATCGCTCTACATTACTCTTGACTCGTCTGTAAAATTGCGAACACTGTTTCATGTTGACTTGAACAGCTAACTGTGTTGTCTGTGTGTCTGTATTTAGTGCGAGTGTGTTTCGTTAGTGACCTGCAGAGGGGCATGAAGATCCAGGAGGCCAAATTTAACATGGACGGCTCTGCTGAGGTCAGAGAACATATTAGAGCCATCAGTCGATTCAGATGATCAATTGCTAGAAATATCAGGAAAGAAAACAAATATTCACAATCATAACCGATAATTAAGCAACAAATCAGCATATTAGAATGATTTCTGAAGATCATGTGACACTGAAGACTGGAGTAATGATGCTGAAAATACAGCTGCGCATCACAGGAATACATTACAGTTTAACAGATATTCACATAGAAAACAGCTGTTTTAAATTTTAATAATATTTCACAATTTATACTGTATTTTTGATCAAATAAAAGCAGCCTTGGTGAGAAAAACAAATTTGGTAGTGTAATATACAATTAAATGTTTTATATAGTTTTCTGTTAATTGTACATTAAAAAAATAATAAAGTAAAAATAAATTTTCCAACAACACTTTATTTAATGAAGCATAAACATTATCAAAGGAATAAAATAAACACTTTCTGAATTCAACTTAATCTAAATCACACAATGCAATAATTAAATAATATAAAAATTATCCCACGCTGTATAAACTGTGTAACGTGTAGCATTTTCTCCAGTGTTTTTTTTTTTTTTAATGTTTGCACAAATGATGGTGTTTCGCTCATCTGTGATATTTTTTTTATAAACGTCATCCAAATCAACCAAAGACTGCAGATGATTTTTGTTATCTTATTAGATATATATAGTTTTACCAATAACATGTTTAAGATTAATGTCAGATTAATAATTCAGTATGTTAACTGAGTAAATATTCACGGTCGCTCTGATTGGTCCATCAGAGACCGGCTCCTCCCCCAGATGTGGAATATCCGTTGGATGGCCGGAAGATTCTGCATATCAAGGGATCCATCAGGTAAAAACGCGATGATCTGCTTTTTCCCAACTCTAATACCTCGCAGTCACATATCTGTGGGTATATTTATCATAATGTTCCTCCTAGAGTTATTTTTTCTAGCTGACTATCAAGTTTATGGCCATTGGATGTCTTGACATTATTAATCTCAAGCTTTTATCCACAGATTTTAAGATGGTTATTGTCTCCGAGCTTCCTCCTGCTGACTGGGGCCGCTCTCTCTTACAGACGGGGTTTTGTTTTTAATCTGACCCACGTTCTGTGCTTCTTACTGAAACGTGCTCTGCTGTTTTCCAGAGACTCTGTGGCCGAGATGTTGTTCGAGCAGGATAACGAGGAGAAATCCATCGCCACGCTGCTGCTGGACACTTTGGTGAAGGTACAAAATATTCAATTCAATTGAATTTTATCAAAGGATGAGGAAGCGTAATGCTGTCGCCACTGATAAGCATATTAAACCAGGATTTCACAGAACTTTTTTCTGATTTTTTGCATCTTAAAATGACCGTGCTGCGCCTTTTTTCTCAAAATTTGCGGTGATATTTGCTGCATTTCTTATTGTTTTGCAGTGGAAATATACCACAGACAACATTCTTCTAACATTATGACTTTTCTGACTTTGAGAGCCACTGTAGGGCACCAGTGAATAGAATTAACAGAAAATAACTTTTATTACTGTCATTCATAATGTCTAAATATAATTTAATAAATACAAAAAATGTATATTAGGGAGTGGAAATGGCTAATAAGCCTATAACTAAGTACTTTTCTGCAGCCATCTACTATTCAATTCAAGTTTATTTGTACAGCGCTTTTCACGATACAAATCATTGCAAAGCAACTTTACAGAAAATTAAGTTTCTACAATATTTAGTGGTAGCTTATCAGTGGTGACTGTCAGTTAATGTACATATGGCAGAAATGTACGGAAAATCAATTAAAGACGTAATCAAGCAGACGATGAACACTATTAACAGCAATTATTATTTTGTTGATAATTTAACATTTTTGAAAAAAGTTGCCAGCGATTTTGATGATTTTCACTAAAATTTGATGGCCTCCGGTATATTTTGCGGTTTGAATATTTGAATATGCAATATACCAAAATAAAGATCAGAGCCTCTACTTTTAAACCAAAAAAAAGTCTGTTTTATTCTAGCTTAAAGCATTCTTTTTTTATCAACACTTGAATATAGGTACGTTTCATAAAAAATGCATAATTTTGATCAAAAACAAAAAAACATTTTACTCCGTAACATTTTGCAGTTTTCATTTATATGCTGTCTATTGCTGATGATTTTCATAAGCATCTGTTTACATAAGAGATGGCTCGAGATGGCTCGTTTCTCCGTCCTGTTCACGTGTGTTTTTGTTCGGGAGGTTTTGTACTCGTTGCACTCCAGCGGCGAAAATTACATATTGTGCCTTTAATGTCTTTTTTATTTTTAAATAAGTGTTTGCTTTCCTACATTATGAAACTTTTTTAGTTTTATAAATGGGGGCAACCTATGAAGGATGAACAAATAATGTCATCACATTAAAAATAACTTTCAAATTCGGTAATACTTAAAGCTTTGAAGTGCTGGGAAAAGTTGTGTCAGGCACTCGAAAACATTAGACCATTTCTGCCACAAGTAGGTGGTGATTTGTGTTTGTTGAACAATGTTTTTCCTGGTTTCCACATCAGTGGCGTTTGTTCTGATATCTGTAGCTTTAACAGAATTCTGCGACGAATTCGACTGCTTTCTTCACTGAAGAGAACGCAAGGCTGTTCATTCCATTTTTGGAACTGAGAAACCTTTCTTTGACTGAATGCATGTCGCAATGACGTCACGGGACATGTCTAAGCCCAAAAGCTGCGGAAAATCTGCGGCAATTACGAAAATGTGCGAGCTCTTGCGAAAATTGCGAAGTTTGCTTGATTTTGCGATAAATTCAGCGATCGCAGAATCCTGGAGGGACTGTTAAACCATTCTGCTTTCCCTCTCTTACGACGTTCCTGAAAAGTTCCTTTCATTTGTTTTATCCGATGTGATGATAAATTCTAAAAGTCTCGTTCCCAATTAAAGTTTTCATTTAGTTATAAAACGAAACGAATAATAGTCAATTAATTATCACGTTTATTTTATAATCAACACTCAAGTAAAAAACGAGTTGATTAAGCATTTAAATCGCACATAAAGCAGTTTTCGTATAAACATTTTAATGGGATAATTTTGTTTCTACTCCAATTCGTTGTTGAAATATAAGCATTTGAACAGTTTTAATGACAGATTCATTCAAACATAAAATGTATGAATATGTATATCGACATCTAAATTGCACATAAGGCAGTTTTTATATCAGCTAATAATTCGTTGTTGAAATATAAACATTTAAATGGTGGCTGTAAAAAAACTTGTCTTCATGACAGATTCGTGTAAACATGCATTAAATAATAAAGACAAAAGGTTCAGTAACAAATATAATTAATATGTAATTTTAGTGGATATATTTATCATAATGTTCCTCCTAGAGTTATTTTTTCTTGCTGACTATCAAGTTTATGGTCATTGAATGTTTTTCTTGAGGTAAATGTGACGTTATTAATCTCTCTATAAAGCTGTTTTATTGACATTTATCCACAGCCGCTTACAAAACTCTTTCAGCTAATATTTTTGTTGCATGCATCACTAATTAGTTTGGTTTGTTTATATAATCAAAGCTAAATTTATTTAATATTTATTTTTAATTTAACACCCACAGTCTATTCTAGCTAGCTTCGATTTGTGTGAAAACAGGCGGAAAGCTACGAGGTTTTAAAAGAGTGCTAAGGGAATTATACAAATGAATATATGAATGAATTAATTATATGTACCTCTGAAGGTTCTGACTGTCTTCAGAAAAGATTCGATGGCATTTTGTTTTCATCTTCGCTCCATGTGTAATACCTAATAAACTAGTGTTCTTTACGAGAAACAGATGTAATTCTGCTGCTCCATCAGCGCCACCTGCTGTCACAGAGTGGATTTACAGAGACTCGCATTCACATTCAGTCTGAGCAGTTTCTGTCTGGACAAAAATATTCTGGAGTTAATTTACATGCTCTGCTGTAATTTATGACCGGTTGATGAAAAACAAGCTTATGTGGATTCTGCACGTTTAAACAATTTGCATAAGGTATCTAGAATTATTTATGGAGCTGATAAAATACATATAATCATTTATTAATCAGTTATAATTTTGACTTAACTCTTTTCTTTATTTAAAGGCTGAAATGTGAGGTTTCATACGTAATTAGATCAACTGTTGTCATTTAAAATCTGGACATAATTGGTAATGTTATAGTTTTAGCGTTTATGCAAACAGAAATGAATTTTATTTATTGTTGATTTTAAGTACAAAAATTGGTGAAACGATTTAAGTGTCCAGCACATTTTAACAATACCGTGATCATTTTGGTCACTATAATCGTGATGAGAAATTTGCATACCGTTACATCTATAGTCCTCCGTTTTCCCTGCATGCAGCTTGTTCATTGTGTGTTTGTTCCTCACCAGTGTCCCATCGACACTCGCAAGGTTCTGTCGGAGAACGTGGTGATAATCGGCGGTACGGCCATGCTTCCCGGGTTCCTGCACCGACTGCTGTCTGAGATCCGCTCGCTGGTGGAGAAATCCAAGTACTGCGATGCTCTGGCTACCAAGAGCTTCCGAATCCACAGCCCACCCGCCAAACCCAACTGCACCGCCTGGTTAGGAGGTGAGCAAAGAACGGCACGGCCGAGGCTTTGAGACTCCTGACCTCTGCATGGGACGAGAAAAGATCTAACGCGTTTTATAAAGCAGTTGTGAAAATGAAGATTCGCTGAAAATGTGCTCACCCTCAGGTCATCTGAGATCAGGATGAGTTTGTTTCTTCATCAGGTTTGGAGAAATGTAGCATTGCATCAGTGTCTCAGCAATGGATGCTCTGCAGT
This sequence comes from Sinocyclocheilus rhinocerous, assembly GCF_001515625.1. NCBI lineage: Eukaryota > Metazoa > Chordata > Actinopteri > Cypriniformes > Cyprinidae > Sinocyclocheilus > Sinocyclocheilus rhinocerous. The sequence goes on from NW_015652154.1 coordinate 71,412, forward strand.
GAATGGGTGCCGTCAGAATGAGAGTCCAAACAGCTGATAAACACATCACAATAATCCACAAGTAATCCACAGCACTCCAGTCCATCAGTTAACATCTGGAGAAGACAAAAGCTGAAGCATTAAGACGTTTTTAACTTCAAACTATTGCTTCTGGCTAAAATATGAGTTCATAATCCCAGTTAAAGGTGCCATAGAATGCATTGATACTTTATATTTTAAATCATATCTACATAGAAGGTATGTGGCTTAGGGAAAGACAAAAATTCTCCAGAAACTGTTTTACATGTGCATTTACAACCCTAGGATTTGTCCCTAGAATGAAATGGTCTGTTATTACCTTATTTGGAAGGGTCATGAATAATAATGTTGAGCTCTGCTCTGATTGGCTCATTTCAGTAGCTCACACAGCAAACAGATCTCTACTGTCCGGCGTGAACGATGCAGAGATTAGGCATCCAACCTTATATGTTTGAGCCTGTATCAGATGACGATACCGATTTTGAGAGATTTTGCAAGATTGTTTAGCGTCCGTGATCGCTGCGAGACGCTGGCGGAGTGAACGAGGCTTGAGAGAGTCGTGAGTGAAGCCTCTGTGTTGCCAGATCCAGCTGTTATAATCGTATTTGGACTTGTCTTTTCCAATTTTTTTGACACTTAGTTAATAAAGTAGGACGTTGCAGTTTAGGGGTCAGCGATATCTTTATCTTATCTTAATTGCAAAAGATTTGAAATAATTTCGGTTTATTTGTGTTTATTTATCGGTGTTTGTTTGTTTTAATAGCAATATCTGGCAACACTGCCAAGGTAGTGTTTCAACTATGCCAAGGTAAATACAGTTTTCCATTCTATGACACCTTTAACAGAAATATGTTCTGATAATGTTTTGCTAGCTTTCCCATGAAGTTATGAAAATGTTATTTTTGAATGTTCACTGGACGTCCAGTTGTTTTAACATGTTTTTTCCTGGTTATGAGAATGTTAAGGGAACATTTGTTCATTTGATGGAAACGTTACTTTTGAATGTTCTCTGAACATCGTGAAACAAGTAGTAACATTTAAAAAAAATGTTAGACGAACGTCCAGCTAAAATGTTTCAGAAAAATTCCATGAACAATGCATGAATAATGTTTTTGTGCCAACGTTTTGAGCACATTCCCTGTTAGCTGGATAACACTTCCTCCAATGAAAATGTCATTGGATGTGACATTTTTACAAATGTGACCCTGGACCACAAAACCAGTCATAAGGGTCACTTTTTTGAAATTGAGATTTATGCATCATCTGAAAGCTGTGTAATAAATAATCTTTCCATTGATGTATGGTTTGTTAGGATAGGACAATATTTGGCTGAGATACAACTATTTGAAAATCTGGAATCTGAGGGTGCAAAAAAATCTAAATATTGAGAAAGTAATCTTTAAAGTTGTTCAAATGAAGTTCTTAGCAATGCATATTACTAATCAAAAATTAAGATTTGATATATTTACGGTAGGAAATTACTAAATATCTTCATGGAACATGATCTTATCTTAATATCCTAATGATTTTTGGCATAAAAGAAAAATCTATAATTTTGACTCATACAATGTATTGTTGGCTATTGCTAAAAATATACCCCAGCGACTTAACACTGCTTTTGTGCTCTAGCGTCACAAATCTAATGAAGAAACACACTCATCCACGTCTCGGATGGCCTGAGAGCGAGCACATTTTCATTTTTGGGGGAACTATTCCTTCAACACACCTGGATATCTCAATTTTCTGCCAGTGAACTTTTGAACCATTCACTCAAGCTTGTTTTGTCTCTTCTTCCCATGTAGGTGCTATATTTGGAGCATTGCAGGACATTTTAGGGAGTCGCTCGGTGTCCAGAGATTACTACAATCAGATGGGTCGCATCCCAGACTGGTGTTGTCTCAGCACCCCACTACCGGATTCAGTCTATGAGGCGGGAAAGACGCCTCCGCCTCTCATGAAGAGGGCCTTCTCCACCGAGAAATGAACTGGACACTTCAAATTTAACCTCCTATAAATTCCTCTGCTTATTCAGAAACATATACGAGTCCTCGCCTGTAATAGCCTAAAGTCTGTCATATTAGTCAGCTATACCTAATTTGAATAGTAGGTGAAACCGAAACCACTAGGGGTCAGTCATCATCGGCTCATCGTGAAAGAGGGGAAAATCTTTTCAAATGCACTAAATGGTTTCCAACGCATAACATGTATCCAGCCTAAACCATGGCAGTACTTGTGTAGTTTAGGTCAACTGCTTACTTTTTATTATTATTTAAATGTATGCTTGATCTTGCACCATCGAAGACAGATCATGGAAGGCATCTTGACCATAATGCCAAGAAACTACATAATAATTCAATTCTATTTAACAACAACAAGCTTGAAGCGCTGAATATGTTGAAAAGTTGTGTGTATGTATTAGGTTTGTGAAAAAATAAACCTTCCAAAATTGGTGTTTGCTGCTGGGGTCTTCTATTATACTTGTCCATTAAGTGTCAACTGATTTAGGCATGTTAACTCGGATTGCTCTTTTCTTTTTCTTTCTTTTTTTTTTTTGCAGTCATGTTTTACTAAAGAAAGTTTGAGGTCTGATCGTAAAGAATAAAAGGCTGTCAGGGTTTCTCTTTATGTATTTTCCAGTGGTTTCAATAAACTTGCATGACATACTTCTATGGAAGCTTATTTCCCCCAAGGAATCAAAAAGGTAAATTTGGCGAAAAAAAAGTCAGCATCGTTGAGATATTAGCGAACTGTGAGATCAGTCGTGACATAAATAGTCAAAATAACCTTTTTTATTTTTTTTTATTCTGTTGTGGAAATAAGCTTCCATATACTTAAAATCATTTAATGCTTAAAATAGTATTTTCATCATATTTGTAAGAGCACACTTGTCTGAAGGGAGTGGTAAGGACAACGCACCAAAGATGAACATCTACTTTTGGCAGGTTCCAGTAACTAACTTGGGCTTGAACCTTTCTTATTTGTTGTCAATATGACATTGGAATCAAGAAACACCATGTTAACAGAATTTGAGAACCAATTACAATCAGATTAGTAAGATATTATGAATTACGTTTGTGCATTTATGTTCAAAATGGGAAAAATAAGAATTGAATCTTGAGATCCATTGAGAATCACTCAGTTGCATAAGCTCCTGTTTCTGCAAGTCTGGAGAACCATGAGGGTTAATGAAGAGGGAGGGACTATCGTTAAGTAGCTGAAATCTGTAGAGTACAAAAAGACCAAAGGGCAACATCTTAACAGTATGATTAGCTGTTAAACAATGGTTATAAGTTGGTGTTTGTTTCAGATTTTGGCAGTTTGTGCGTTCTGTCATGCTGTTCCACAGTGGAGTAATCTGCTCCAGAACCCTCAAGCTCTGATGATCCAGCAAACTGACCAGCGGTTTCAGCAGCCAGTTCAACAACAAACTAACCAGCAACTCAGAATTAACCTGCCCTTGTACTTTTGTTCCAGTGACTGTCCAGTGTATTAGAGATGGGCAGTTTGTGGTAGTGGTGGCTAGAGACGTTACTCTACCTCGACTGAGTCTGGATTCGGTTCGTCTACTGGGTGGAAACAACCCACCTTGCGCTCCTGTGGAGTCCACACCTTACTTTGCTATATACCAGTTCCCTGTGACCGCATGTGGCACGAGCATGATGGTGAGCAGCTGCTTCTGGTTTTATTCTGCATTGCTTATGATGGACTGGATGGTGACACTGTTCTTGTTCACAGGAGGACAGTGGATATGTGGTGTATGAGAACAGAATGACCTCCTCGTATGAAGTGGGGATTGGACCGTTTGGTTCCATCACAAGGGACAGTCATTTTGAGTAAGTGATCTATGACTTGGTGTGAATGTTATTCTCTGATAAATGCTACAAGCTCACCATCTGTTGTCCAGGCTTCTCTTCCAGTGTAGGTACTCTGGAACTTCTGTGGAAGC
>NW_015652154.1:75433-81802 GCF_001515625.1 Sinocyclocheilus rhinocerous
TTCTTCAGATGCCCTTACCAGGATGACTGTTATCTGACCACACTGGTTCCAGTGACCGGATCATCTGGTCTTCAGTTCCCAACCCACTACAAGCGCTTTGTTGTGAAGATGTTCACATTTGTAGATCCAGCCTCACTGGCTCCTCTGCAGGAAACTGTATGCCCCCCTTTACTTTAACATTTTAATTTTACTAGTGAATTCTATGACTTGAGCCTCTTTCTTGTCAGGTCTTCATCCACTGCAGTACAGAGGTGTGCCATCCATCTTCTGGCTTTTGTGAGCAAAGCTGCACCAGGAAACGTGAGTTCTTGCTCCGTCTTGACTATAGGAGCAGATTATAGAAGTGCATTCACACTTCTAACATTTCTTTTTCAGGGAGAGACACTCATATCAAGGATGTCTCTAGTGAGCAGACTGTGGTTTCTAGTGGAGAGGTTACTCTGGTCATGTAAATCTAGTGTTTTTAATAAACTGTGAAACACCAAGATCTTTGTCAATTGGTATTTTGGCTTTACAGAAGCTGGTATTACATGGCTCTTCCCAGTTGTATTATTATTATTATTATTATTATTATTTTTTTTTATTTATTTTTGTTCTCTCTCTTCGTTTCACTAAACCAAGGTTCCACGACCTTTTGTAAGGTCATGCATTCTGAGTCCAGGTTTCTGTATAAGCCATGACCCTTATCCATCCTACAGTTGTTAACCTGGGCCACTGCATAAGGTACCAAATTTAGGTTTAATCGTTAACTTCTGCTTGGTTAACAGGATGTTTTACCCATCCAACCAGCATGCATTGATCACATCCAAGTGCGCATACACATTTTGCTGTGGCACATGGGGAGCAATTGAGGGTTTGGTGCCTTGCTCAAGGTAACCTCAGCTGTGGGTATATAAGGTAGAGAGCATTATACATTCACCCCCACGTACAATTCCTGCTGGTACTGAGACTTGAGCCCATGACCTTTGGGTTACAAGTCCAACACTTTAACCATTAGGCTATGACTGCAGGTCAGGTATTTCATGATGGTTGTAAGTCATATTTGATTCATTTGTCAGTTCTGCTAGTACTATCTGCTTAAATGGGGAAAGATTTAGTTGCAATCTGGGCAGTTGTGGCCTAATGGTTGGACTTGTAACCTGAAGGTTGCAGGATTAAATCTCAATATCAGTAGGGAATGTAGGTTAGGGATTGAATGAACCGTGCTCTCTTCCACTTTCAATACACCCAGTTGCTCCCTGGGCACCACAGCGACTGGTTGCCAACTGCTCTGGGTGTTCACTACTCACTGCTTCTGATGTGCATGCAATAATTTGGAAGGGTTAAATGCAGAGGACAATTTTCAAGTATGGGTTACCATACTTGGCCTTTGCTGTCAGGTCAAATAAGTGTTGCTTTTTAAATGTGTAAGCATTTTTGTCCCACTCCAAACAAAGGTGATGGTGGTAAAATAATTCCTTGGCATGTTTAGCTGAGAACCTGGTGGAGCCAATCTTTCTGACAAACAAATTACTATGCATTTCAACAAATTTGAGGCGTTATATTTCGTCATGAGTGAAGGGCTAACCTGCACTCCGGCAAACAAAAATGTGGGCTATACCGAAGGATATTGATCTTTCAGTGTGTGTGCAAGATTTTAAAAGCACCTTTATAAAAGCACTATTTTAATTATGCAGCATTTAAGAATAAAGCAGCTATGGTTGGGACAGGGTTCAAGTAACATTCAAAGCTTCATAGTAATCATGAGTATGTTAAATCAACTTTTCTTCTGAGCCAGTCTGAAGATACAGACCTGTTCATTCCAAAATGTTTGTATTCATAAAACAATCTAGAATTGTCGACAATTGGGTTCAGCTAATGAAGGATAAAACCAAGGCTGAATTCAAAATAGCAGCAGTTCATACTAGTAAACTGTTTTGAATTATGCACAATGTAGTGACCCTTACTTGATTTAAAAGTTAGTCACTTCTTGGGTCTGCCGGGGAAATTTTAGACACCTCTTTGTTTGCTCCTTTATATCCATTAAAATCCAGGAAAATGAAGTAGATCACAGTTGATTTATTAATCTTGAATGTTACAAAAATAAACTGATGCAACTTAACATTGAAAGTAAAATACAAAATAATTCAAGCTGCAAATTACAAGAGCACCAGAAAACATTGAAAGGGAAAAAGAAGGTCTAAAGACCGTGTGCTCCCAGTAGACCACGCCATCTCATTAGACACCTCCGCTTTTTTTTTTTTTTTATAATGGTGGCCGTTTACGCAGTTGGCTAGAGCAGTGCTGATTGGGGAGAACGGAGGTGCGCTCTCTCTTGCACAGGGCAAGTAAGACTGCAACTCAAGGCAGGCAGTCATGCATATGCTCTGGAACAGAGTAATATCGCGTCCACATGGCAGGCTTTGCGATTAGCAAATCGCAACGTCTCAAATTTCGATTTCGATTAACCGCACAGCCCTACTTTATAGCCATTAAAATCCAGGAAAATGAAGTAGATCACAGTTGATTTATTAATCTTGAATGTTACAAAAATAAACTGATGCAATTTAACATTGAAAGTAAAATAGAAAATAATTTAAGCTGCAAATTATAAGAGCACCAGAAAGCATTGAAAGGGAGAAAGAAGGTCTAAAGACCGTGTGCTCCCAGTAGACTACGCTATCTCATTAGACACCTGTGGCTTTATCTTATGGTTTGTCCTGTAGAGGGCGCACGCAAAGTCCAGAAAACATGCAAGTAAGAAGGAAAAACATGACAAAACCTATAAATGGCTCCTATACACAAGTTTGTGTTTTCATGTATGTAACAAGGACAATTGAATCAATGAGAATCAATCAGTTGCATAAGCTCCAACTCATGCAAGTCTGGAGAATCGTGAGGGTTAATGAAGAGGGCGGGACAATCTTTAATTAGCTGAAAGCTGTAGAGTACAAAAAGACCAAAGGGCAGCATCTCCACTTTGTGATTAGTTGTTGAACAATGGCTGGAAGTTGGTGTTTGTTTCAGATTTTGGTAGTTTGTGCTTTCTGTCATGCTGTTCCAAAGTGGAGTAATCTGCTCCAGAATCCTCAAGCTGTGATGATCCAGCAAACCGACCAGCGGTTTCAGCAGCCAGTTCAACAACAAACTAACCAGTGGTTTCTTCCGCAGTTTCAGCTACAGAAACCAGTGGCGCAGACAGAGCCCCTTGATAAATGTGCTGTAGCTGATTATGAGCAGATCCAATGTGGACAACCTGGGATCAGTGGTGCTGAGTGTGAAGCTATCAACTGCTGCTTTAAGAGACCGCAGTGTTACTATGGGAGGGCAGGTAAGCGTTCTCAATATTATTCTGTTCATGGTAACTTGATCCTCAGCCTTAACCTGCTCTTGTACCTTGTTACAGTGACTGTCCAGTGTATTAGAGATGGGCAGTTTGTGGTAGTGGTGGCTAGAGATGTTACTCTGCCTCGACTGAGTCTGGATTCGGTTCGTTTATTGGGTGGAAACCACCCACCTTGTGCTCCTGTGGAGTCCACACCTTACTTTGCTATATACCAGTTCCCTGTGACCGCATGTGGCACGAGCATGATGGTGAGCAGCTGCTTCTGGTTTTATTCTGCATTGCTTGTGGACTGTGTGCCAACAGTGTTGCTATTCACAGGAGGACAGTGGATATGTGGTGTATGAGAACAGAATGACCTCCTCGTATGAAGTGGGGATTGGACCGTTTGGTTCTATAACCAGGGACAGTCATTTTGAGTAAGTGATCTATGACTTGGGGTGAATCTTTAATCTCTGATAAATGCTACAAGCTCACCGTCTGTTGTCCAGGTTTCTCTTCCAGTGTAGGTACTCTGGAACGTCTGTGGAAGCTCTGGTTGTGGAGGTCAACGCTGTTCCTCCACCTCCACCAGTAGCTGCTCCTGGACCTCTCAGGGTGGAGCTCAGACTGGCCAATGGCCAATGTGTCACCAAAGGCTGTGCAGAAGGTAAGGTCTTGTCCTGTGTGATCCTAAAGCCTGTCAAACTCCAGCAGTTTCTGTTTAAACCCCAGTGTTCCTCAGGGGATGAGGCCTACACGTCCTACTACAGTGATGCTGATTATACCATCACAAAAGTCCTGCGAGAGCCTGTGTATGTTGAGGTGCGTATTCTCGAGAGGACCGACCCCGACATTGTCCTGATGCTGAGACGTTGTTGGGCGACATCAACCCCCAGTCCACTCAGTCTCCCCCAATGGGACCTTCTGATCGACGGGTGAGTAATGCCATTCTTTATCCAGTTAGTCTGCTGGAAGACTTTCTAACCTTCCCATTTGTCTTCAGATGCCCTTACCAGGACGACCGTTACCTGACCACACTGGTTCCAGTGACTGGATCGTCTGGTCTTCATTTCCCAACCCACTACAAGCGCTTTGTTGTGAAGATGTTCACATTTGTAGATCCAGCCTCACTGGCTCCTCTGCAAGAAACTGTATGTCCCCCTTTACTTGAACATTTTAATTTTACTACTTGTGAATTCTATTACTTGAGCCTCTTTCTTCCCTGTCAGATCTTCATCCACTGCAGTACAGAGGTGTGCCATCCCTCTTCTGGCTCTTGTGAGCAAAGCTGCACCAGGAAACGTGAGTTCTTGCTCTCGACTAGAGGAACTGAGAATTTATAAGTGCATTCACACTTAACATCTGTCTTTCAGGAAGAGACACTCTCATCAAGGCTATCTCTAGTGAGCAGACCGTGGTTTCTAGTGGAGAAGTTACTCTGGTCGTGTAAATCTATTGTTTTTAATAAACGTTGCAGAACCCCGAGCTATCTTTTGTTTGTGTTTTGACTCTGCAGAATCGGTTTTTTTTTTTTTTTTTTTTTTTTTTTTTTTTTTTTCTCCCCCACACTATTCAACCAAGGTTCCACAACCTTTTGTAGAGTAATGTGTTCTGAGTCCAGGCTTCTGTACAAGCCATGACCCTTATCCAGTTGCTAACCTGGGGCAGCACATAAGGTTACATTTTAAGGGTTAATCGTTAACTTCTGTTTGGTTAACAGGACGTTTAACCCATCCAACCAACTTGCATTTATCCCAATTGTGCATACACTTTCCTGGGGAGCAATTGGGGGTTTGGTGTCTTGCTCAAGGGCATGTCAGCTGTGGGTATTCAGAATCAGAAAGGGCTTTATTGCCAAGTATGTTTGCACACAAGGAATTTGTTTGTCACAAGCTTCCAGTACACGGAGACAACAAACACGCATGGATAAAAATAAGATGTGAATAAAGTACACCTGCATAAACAGAAACCACAAAAGAATAAATTGTATGTACAGGTGTGCTATAGAATAGGAATTAAGTTGTAGGAGTGTACTAGGATTTAGAGTGATAAATAAGTATAACACCTGTTTCACACATGCTCCGTCTGCAGTGCGTGTGTGGTCTGTGTGTGTTACGTATGCGGTGCAGAAGCAGCACGGACTCATTGTGCTTTCACACAGGACGCGCTTGCAGTTCGCTCCTGATCCGCGGTTGTTTACCACAAACACAACATTTATTCATTATTTTGATTTCAAATCCAAACGTAGTTAGCCTATACTGAAAGTATTTTTTCAGCATTGTGATCCTCTTATCACAGTACAGTTACACAATCTTTCAGACATATTCACGTTTAAACTCAATTAATATAAACAGCGTATTAAATGCATTTGGCTTTTAGATGTGTATATTAAATTGCTCAAGCAAGTGGAAACATTTGAATACAGCATATAGATTGTGTTAGGTTATCACAAATATTTTAAATTAAAACTTACCACTGACAGAAACAGTCGGCTCTCGTGCCTTTTACATTTAAATCTTTATTACAAACAGTCCAGCGGGTCTTAAAGAACTTTGTTTTTCTACCTCCACAAGACACAAGTGCATATGTTGCCTTGTATATCTAAAAGTGCACTTTTATTTGTTTTAAACCTAGCCAAAAAGCCCGTGAAACACAGTAGACTTTAATTATATCTATTTGTTGTGAAATTACTACATTTCAGTCTCAATCCATGTTAATTTTTTCCGCGAACAAAGCGCTGTCACTTTAATTCAGCGCGTGCAGCACAGCTAAAATAGGTGCGTAAACGATCGCTGTACTGCTGCAGACACGCCGCACCTGGAACGCACTGATGGCCCGCAACCGCGTGCAGTGTGAAAGCTCTAATCCGTTAACATGGGTGCGTTAAAAAAAACGCAACGCACTGCAGACGGAGTATGTGTGAAACAGGCGTGAGGTTATTGCACACTTTAATTACACAACGGGAGAACACTAACTGTTCATGAGGTAGATTGCGTTCCTCCTGAAGTCCACGATCATCTCCACTGTAACGAATCAGCTCATGGGAAATATGAATAATTAATCAT
>NW_015652155.1:762-2171 GCF_001515625.1 Sinocyclocheilus rhinocerous
GGGCCCTCGCACCCGGGCTCACCGCCACCCGGTGGCTTTAGGAAAACAGCAAACAGTGGGCAATATGCAATAAGTAGTAAATATAGGAGGAATATGTCAAAGTCATTTATATGTGCCAAACTTCCTGCTGCCAGCTGGTGGCGCTATAATTATAACTGGATGTTGGCATGTAGATGTCTTCAGGCCAGCACTTTCATTAAACATTTGAAGTCTGATGCTGATTGAATATGGTTTGTTTGAGTTAGTGTAAAGCATGGCATATCTTGTTGCCAACAGGTGGCGCTATAATTATTACTGAACATTGACATGTAGATGTCTTCAGGCCAGTATTCTTACTAAACATGTGATGTTTGGTGCAGATTGCATATTGCATGCATAAGTTAGTGTAAACAAAGTCATTTCCTGTTGCCAGCAGGTGGCGCAATGATTATTATTGAATATTGGCCTTAAGATGTGTTCTGGCAAGGACTCTTATCAAACGTGAAGTTTGGGGCAGATCGGACATTGCATGTTTAAGTTAGTGTAAAACAAGTAATTTCCTGTTGCCAGTAGGTGGCGCTATGATTATAACTGAATATTGGCATGTACGTTTTTTCAGGCCAGGACTCTTATCAAACATGTGAAGTTTAGGCCAGATCAGACATTGCATGTTTAAGTTACTGTGAAACAAGTAATTTCCTGTTGTCAGAAGGTGGCGCTATAATTATAACTGAATATTGGCTTTTAGATGTGTTCAGGCCAGGACTCTCATAAAACGTGTGAAGTTTGCGGCAGATTGGGCATTGTATGCATGTGTTACAACAACTTCCTCTTTCATGCTATTAATTCCATGCTTTAGCACGTAGTAAGTGTTGCTAGCCTGTTTGAGCATATTTCTAGCACGTTTAGCACACAATGTTATTTTTTACTGTGTTGCTAATAGTGCATCACGGTGTTACACATGCCACTTCCTGTTGCCAATAGGTGGGCTTATAACTGTAACCAATATGAGCATGTAGATGTCTTCAGGCCAGGACTCTAATCAAACATGTGAAGTTTGAGGCAGATTGGACATTGTATGCATGAGTTACAACAACTTCCTGTTTGATGGTGTTAATAGCATGCTTCAGCACTTAGCTAAGTGTTGCTAGCCTGTTTGAGCACATTTCTAGCATGTTTAGCACACAATGGAATATTCTACTGTGTTGCTAATAGTGCAGCACAGTGTTAAACATGTCACTTCCTGTTGCCAATAGGTGGCGCTAAAACTGTAGCCGAATATGAGAATGTAGATGTCTTCAGGCCAGGACTCTAATCAAACATGTGAAGTTTGAGGCGTCATCAAACATGTTAAATTTCGGGCAGATTGGACACTGCATGCCTGTGTTACATCAACTTCCTGTTTCTCTGCATTAATAGCATGCTTTAAC
>NW_015652156.1:0-3123 GCF_001515625.1 Sinocyclocheilus rhinocerous
TGTTTAAGCGACATACACCGGTATTGCGGTATTTTAAAAATTAATTTCATAGCAAAAATAAACACTGGTATTCGGTATGAACCGGTATACCGCACAGCACTAACAAATACCGTGGTTAAACTGTTTAGTGTAGCAAAATCATGGCTAATTTGTGGATACCATGGTTTAATTATAGTAACCATGTTTTTTTTGTTGTTTTTTTGTAGTAAACCCATGGTTCATTTTCGTAAGGGATAGGCACTAAAGCAGCGTTACGTACTCTTTCACCGTTTATGAAATATTTTGAAGATGAAATGTAGCCTACATTTTATTGTAACTATATATAAATTATATGTAAAATATAGGCTAACTATTATCCTAAGGTGAAACATATGTTTTGCATATAACTTTAAGATGCATTATCTTTTTAAAATTTAGAGTAAATTTTAGTACAAAAGTTTTTAGTGAATCGTGATTTGTTCATGAATACGTTTGTATGCAGGTTTCACGCAAACATCTGTGTGTGCATATGCTTAGTGAATGAGACCCTCTGTCTTAATGAGCGAGTCTTTGAATCACTCATTCAACTGATTCATCCAAAACAGCCGATTTATTCAGGAACAATGCGTGTGACTGGCTTCACGAATGGGTCATAGAATCATTTGTTCAGAATGGGGATTCATTCAAAAACTAAACACCAATGTTTGTAGTTCAGAGATGTGCAGCGGTTTTCCTGGGTATTTGTTTGAAACTGTTTTCATTGGCCAAACAGCACAAACAGACAATAGGGCCTTTCGCACCGCTTTAGTTCCAGAACTAAATGTACAGTACTAAAGTACTGGGACGATTTTGCGCGAACTATTTCCCAGTACCATTTAAAGGGTTGCATTCGCACCGACAGTGTGTACTAAGAAGTGACGTAAGCCGGTCGACAGCGTCGTCATTTGTGCGTGGCGTTCAACAACAGAAACAAAGAAGAACATTAACAACAGGAGGATGGAGGACGCTGTGATCGGAGCGGTGTTTTTGTTGTGTCTCGCGGGTTTCACAATAATGGACATGGAAAGTCGACGTATACGTAAAGCGATTGAAAGAACGGAAAGGAGGACTAAGAATCTCCAACGACAACTGGCAGTGCTACATTTGCTACAAGTGCCTGCACTTCAGCGTCCGTCCATCTATCGCTGTTCTCCATACTTGCGAAATAAGTTGACATAATGTTTACAGTATGTTTACACGGCGTTTTAAATCATGGCGGGTGAGGGCGTTTTCATACGCGTTTGGCCAATCAATGTCTACTTACGTCACGATTAGTACCAGTTGTGCTGGTTAGACCCTGCTCCGGAGTAGGAGCTAATTTGGTTCTCGAAAAAGGCAGTCCGGTACTAAAATCACACCCAGTTCCGGCGGTGCGAAAACGCCAAAAAGTGGGTAGTTCCACAATTAGTTTTGGTACTATGGAAAGGTTCCCGCGGTGCGAAAGGCCGTAATACTGTATCTACAAAGTGACTTAATGTTAACTTAGTTTAGTGAACTGTTTTTAGAATATGAAAATCTCTGTAATTGTGCTGATATTCAGGAAAAAACAGCACTCTTGCTCAAGTGATATTGCTTAAATTAATTGTATGTTATAATTAACAAAAAATCATACTGTGGCATTTTTTGCACCCATTTCTTGAATTTTGGGGGGCATTTTTATTCATTTTGGTGGCATTATAAGGACCGTTATTTTCTGACCCTGTTCTCCAGTTGCATTTTTCTAGTCCTGATATACTACCGCTTTCAACACAGGAAAGCGCTGCTCATGCTTTCCCATGGATGGGCTATTTGTCAAATTAGATAGCCTAATACGTTTATTCATAGTCTGTAATTAAACAGCCTAGACTGCAGTATCCATTAAAAAATGTCTAACCATTATTAATTATATTAACAGTATAACAGTTTTGTTGATTAGTATTGTTAAGGGGATGGTTCACCCAAAAATAAAAATTCACTAATTCTGGTGTATTTCTGAAGTCATATGAATAAAAAGAGAAATGTCCTGCTGGGTTCAGTTCCATAAACTTAGCCTCCATGTTCAGACTGTGTCTTAAAGGGATAGTTCACCCAAAAATGAAAATTCAACCTGTGTGAGTTTCTTTTTTTCTGTTGAACACAAAAGAAGATATTTTGAAGAAAGTTGGTATCCAGACTGTTTCTGGTCCTCATCAGTGTTGGGGAAAGTTACTTTTAAAAGTAATGCATTACAATATTGCATTAGCCTACTCCTAATTACGTTACGTTGTATGTTTTTAATAGAAAAAGTTCTGTTGTTGGCAAATATAAAAGCCCTTTTACAACAAAAGTGAAGTGAGTAAGCCCCAAGCTGAAGGAAAAGTAGATTCACATCTGTACAGTAGAACACAGGAGAAGAAAGTTTCTCTTCAGAAATACAAAAATGAAGCACAAATGTTAGTTTATCTAAAGTTAATTTTTGTTCTTATTAGTATGGTTGAATTGAATCATCGAAGGTCAGTAGCCAAGACATTGGTTGATAAAATAAGATTAAATACATAAAGGATATTTGTGTTTGCATATTTGGTTATTGCAGGTTTGTGTCATATTCTGTGTTTGCATTAGGCATGGGCCGGTATGAGATTCTGACGGTATGATAACCTTAGATAAAAATATCATGGTATTGCGATTACAGATCTAAAATAAGGTATTTTTAAATGTCTGGACAACTTTTTTCCCCCACTGAACACAATATATTTTATTTTAAAGAAACATATAGAACATTTTGGAACAGTAAACATGTCAGGCTAAATAACTAAATTCTTCTTAATTAAAGGGGTCATATGATGCTATTTTAAAGATCATTATTTGGTGTATTTGGTGTAACAGAATATGTTGACATGCTTCATTCATTTTCAATTACTGTACATTATTGTAGGTCCTCTATGCCCCGCCTCTCTCAAACGCTTCGTTTTCAACAAAGCCCCCTCCTTCACAGGTGACTCTCACTGACTGCTCGCACCGACCGGAGGGGGAGGGGTCGTGTGACTCGTTACGATCTTCGCTGAACACAACCGAGGGAGTCCTGCACTTTCCATCTTTGACGACACGTAAAAAAACTGTGCATACCGCAGGAACGGTATAACGGAA
>NW_015652156.1:3336-3427 GCF_001515625.1 Sinocyclocheilus rhinocerous
TGCGTTACTTTCGTTACTTTATGAAAAAAGTAATCTGATTATGTAACTTGTGTTACTTGAAATGCGTTATCCCTGACACTACTGACACTAG
>NW_015652156.1:3923-6513 GCF_001515625.1 Sinocyclocheilus rhinocerous
TTTTTTTTTAATGCGTGATTTTGAACAGATGTAAACAATGGCAGGAGGCTTAAAAGTATAGACGTGATACCAGCTTTATTGTACTAAATCGCAGAAACTTAGTACTTTAGTCTGCTATTCCTCACTCTGTGAAGTAACGTGAGGGAGGAAACTAGTTGACGTTAGCTAGTTAATTAGCCATGTTATCTGCCTCGGTAGCAAGCCAAATAGTATTTATTTCAACACTGAAACAAACGGAGGGTGGGTCTTGATCGGGGGTGAAAGAGGGAGAAAACCGAAGATGACACAGATATATAGTTTATGTTCGACTTGGAAGTATTTATTTAGCGATCGGCGCTAAAACGTCATCTGTACGGAACATCGTTGTGTACGGAACATGGTTAAGTCTACGTTACCCGAAAAATTCCCATACGACAGACTTCGTCTTTTTCGACGGGGGAAAAAAATCCAGGGATTCATCTCCTTCGGCCATCCTACACACAGGTGACTCCGCTCGCACCAACCGGAGGGGGAGGGGTCGTGTGACTCGTTACGATCTTCGCTGAACACAACCGAGGGAGTCCTGCACTTTCCATCTTTGACGACACGTAAAAAAACTGTGCATACCGCAGGAACGGTATAACGAAAAATTTTAGTGGTTTTGAAACCGTGACTTTTCCAAACCGCAGTATACCTTGAAACCGGTTATCGTCCCATGCCTAGTTTGCATTTGACTGTTGTTATTAATTTTGAGGAATAGTGAATCTGTTTTTGTGCAGGTGAGATGAGTAAATGCATGTTCACATTTAGTCTAGAACTACAGTAACATCATGTTCACACACGATTGCTCTCAACATGGGGACAGGAGAGCTGTCAGTCAATACATGGGAAAACAAAGTAACTGGCGTTAATTATTTGAAAAAGTAACTCAGATTTTCTCTTAAATTAAAAAGTAATGCGTTACTTTACTAGTTACTTGAAAAAAGTAATCTGATTATGTAACTTGTGTTACTTGAAATGCGTTATCCCTGACACTAGTCCTCACTGACTTCCATTGTTTTTGTTTTTGTTTTGTTTTTCTATGGAAGTTAATGGCTACCAGGAACTGTTTGGCTACCTACATTTTTCGAAATATCTTTGTGACGAGTGGGGCACGGCTCTCGGCCCCGCCCCACTCGTCACAATCTTCTTTTGTGTTCACCGGAAGAAAGAAACTCACAGGTTTTGAACCACTTGATGAGTAGGCTAAATGATGACAAGAGTTTTCATTTTTGGGTGAACTGACACTTTAAGAAATAGTCTGACGAGCTAGCAGTTAGCCAAGAGATAATCCAACTTCTTTTTTTGCGTTCAAATTAGACCAATCTGTGTTTTTATGTGACTGACTTAAATAAGTTATTACAATTCTTAAAGAAATACATTAAGGCTGGAATACACTACATGACTTTTAAAATCTGAACAGATTTCAAAACACTAGGCATCATACACTTACTGACTTTGTAATAGTGACAGAGGAAACCTGCCCATCATACACTAAACGACTGAGGATCACAACAAACTCATGCAGAAACATGTGCCTAACCCTCCGACTTGATGGAGTCTGTGAACATTATACACTACGCGATTTTCTATTAAATCTGTCAACTCAAATCTGGAGACTGGTTCTGACTTTTGGCAAATAGCGCGTCGACAATCAGCGGAAAATCTGGGCAAAAATCAGGAAGTGTATTCCAGCCTTTAGGTGTCTAGCTTGTAAGACTAGTATGTATATTCCTTTGGTGTAGCAGATGCTCACTGCTCTTAGTGAACAGTAGGGCTGTGCAATATATCGAAATATCGCAATATGTATATCGCTACGGCTTGCAATATATGGGGCCATGAACAAAAGACAAAGAGAAAATAACTCGCTGCTCTTACCTAAATAACTTTTATAGCTTAAATAAGAATCAGTGCATATTGAATTCATAGAGTAAATACTAAGCAGTGTTGTATTTTTACTTTTTATTATTCAGTTCCTAAACTTGTTAAAATGATTACACTAATGTTAAAGTGACATTTTTATGTAATGCTAGAGTAAAACGCATGCTGTTCACTTTCAGAAGTTGTTGTAGGGGTGCTTTCTTCTCACAAAAAGTGAAACATGTATGCTAGTTATATTAGAATCAGAAGTAGCTTTATTCACCACTTAAGTGTGCGCAAACACAAGGAATTTGTTGTGGTATTACAGGAGCTCTTGATACATACATGCATACAAATAACCATTAGGGCTGTCAAAATTGCTGAAAAACTAAATTCGAATTTTGTACTTAAATATTATCAAAATTCGAATTATATTCGAATTTAAAATGCATAATTTCAGTTAGGGTGAAGAAAAGCTTTTGGCTTCTCTCCTGAGGCCACAAGAGGGCGCATCATTCAAAGCATAAGATAACATGACTATGCGAAAAAAGTGCATAATGTTTCAAATAATGTTTATAAACCAATTATCATTAAGTTGCTTAAACAACTATAAACAAAACAGCATCATGTATGTATGCATAGTTTAATACAAAGGGCGGAAAGCCAATCACACAGAGTACATTTTTCATTTAAAAACACAAGTTGCAGTGGA
>NW_015652156.1:7439-12223 GCF_001515625.1 Sinocyclocheilus rhinocerous
TTAATTTTACATGGCTTTCTAAACATGCGGCTCTTTTGTGCGAGACGCGAGTGCAGCGCTGATAGATGTCCATCTAGAAAATGCGTGAAATGTGTTCTGTGTGAATGGCTTGGTTTCGGTTTTGATGTAAACAAGATCTTCTCCGAGCAACAGCGGAGTAAAACTGTTTCATCTGAGCATGTGGCACTTTAAGCATTATCGTATCGCATTATTTAATGAGTTATCGCATTTTTCTTCAATATCGCATAGCCCTAGCGAACAGGACCATTTGATTGGTTCTTACGGATTTTGGGTTAGTGATGTTCTTCACACAGATGATCAATATTTTTCCTACAGCCATCTCTTCTGTTTTCTGTGTCTTCATGTAGGTGGTTTCCTGTGATCACTAAAGCAGCAGAAAAATGAACGTGTTTGATCGCAACATAAACTTTGACGCTCTCTTCAAGTTCTCTCAAATGTAAGTGTGTTTTGATCACCTCTGTAATTTCTATACGTGTACAGGTCTGTATGATATTCATGATGCCCATGGTTCTGATTTCATTATATCTACACTATAATAACTAGAATTTTATAATAGATTGTAACGAAAGGAATAGGGATGTAATGATATCAAAATCTCACAATATGATATTATTGCAATATGAAGTCCACGGTACGATATTTATTGCGATATTTAAAAAGACAAATGAAATTTTGTACATTTTAAAGTTAAATTATTCTATCTAATGCACTGAGAGTTCAAAATTAAGAGCTCCAACCAGGGCTTGAAAAATAAAAATAAAAAATTCAATCGGTTCACTCAGAGCAGAATCGATATTTTAACGTTTCTGTTCTTGCGTTCCTCATGTATTCGCGAAAACCGGTTAATAACGTTATTTTTTTAACTTTTTCTTTGCCTATAATAATAATAATAATAATAAAGTACAGCGTTTTCTTTACTTAAAACAAAACAAAACAAAAAACAAATCTGGTATCTTACCTTGCTGCGCTTAATCATAGCCAATACAGCATAGTCTTTTCTAGATTTTGGCCAAATGTAGCCTACTAAACAAAAGAAAAAATCTGTTAACGCTTTAAAAACATTAAAGTATTTTTTCAAGATATTTAAAAATGTTTGCTGCATTGTTGAACAACACAACTCGTATAAAATTGCATTTTGAGAGGAAAAAAAAACATAAGCTAAGTCAATGTAATTATGATTACATTCAGAAATAATGTAGGCTAAAATACTGGTAAAGCAAAATGTTTACAAACATTATGAACACGGCTAAAGTTCCCTTCTCTCCACAACAAATCCTCTAAAGTTAAGGCGATTTAAAGCGTTTAGGCTATATAAATGTCAAGCCAAAAACTAATTAATTTAAGGTGAAACTGATGCCTACCTCTCTCATTCGGCACGAATCCAAATGTTTTCATATTCGTGACGTATCTGGGTGCTAAAATATTATTTATTATGAAATGGGCTTTGTACTTCACTCGCATCGAACATCATCCTTCGCATATCAGCACAGTGAGGCGCTGGTCACGCTGAGCGCAACCGATTGTACAACGGAGCAGTGTTACTTATGTTTCTTTAACTGTATTTTATTTTGATAATGAACAAGCTGCAATATCGCAAAAATATGTTGTCTGTGTGTGCCATACCAACGCTGGTTTACAGATAGAAGCAAGACATTCAAAACTGTCAAGCTTTTGCAAAATAAATATAACTGTAAAATAAATAAAACCGTAAAGCTTTTGTAAAACTACTTTCTGCTGTCTCGTTTTCCTTTCCGTGAACTTTGGATCGTGTCACAATAAACCGAAACTCAGCACATTTTTTTCTTACGTTTTGTTAATCGGTCAATGATTTAAGTGAAATATATTTCAAACTCTTAACGCCAGTGCAATGCCATTGCGACTTAATGATGAGCTCACAGCTGAGCAGGCATTTCACTCGTTGGATGCGTCAGCGTCACATTTGCAGGCTGTACTGCTGGAATTCGTGATTGGTTGAAAGCAAATTTCAAATATTAAATGGAGCGATAAAATAACGTTATTAACCGGTTAATGGCCATTTAAAATTTTCGATTCTGTTCGAAACGTTCCTTGAAGCGGTTCAGATCCCTGGCTCCAACCCATGTTCTTAAGAATACTTGAGTCAGAAAAAAGTCAGTGAATTGACTTGTACCTGAACTTTAAAGGGGACTCGGCCCTCTTTATATTTGTGATATACTGTCTCAGTCTAAATTACATTCACATTGGTGTTTTAGGAAGCCAGACAGTAGTAGCCATATATTGTAAAACAATTGCACTGTAAAATAAATGAAAATGAATATTTCATAGGTATATTATTTTTGCTTTACACTACAATAGGGAAATTACAATACTTCTTTCCTAATTTCTACACTTGAAAGAGATCTTTTGTATTTGGGCTGCATTTAAACCACTAGCTGTCAGCAATTCGTTCTGCACTTTAAAGCTTTTATTTTGACGGAAAACTCCAGTTTCAGTGAAAACAGGCTTACAAAAACGTCTCTCACTACAAATCCAGTGAAACGCTGTAATCATCTGCCGTGAAAATAAAGCCTAACTGGTGGCTGTTGCGTTCCCAAACGTGCGCTAAACTCACAGCACGTGCAATAAACGAATTCACTGCATTCATTCAGTGTGAACAGAGCCGTTCTGAGGCGCACAAAACACCGGATCACGAGCTGATCGCATGAACAATGTGTGCGCTTCGGTATAAAACACGCAGCAAAAAAAGGATTGATGAAAGGATTAAGCCATATTGTGCTTTCAGTTTTAGTTCGTTTGACAGATATTGTGCCAAAGAATAATGGCCGAAAACAAATATATTTTAAAAACGTTTATTTTGCCCGGAAGACCTATCGTTTCATATTGTCATGTGACCAAGATAATATCAAGACAGTTTTGATATCACAATATTGATAATATCGTTACATCCCTAGAAAGGAATGATGTGTTAAAGCGGTTGTGTTTTTCTGGTCAGCTCTCGCTCGACTCGGCAGCACCTGAAGAATGTCTACGCCAGTCTGTGGCTGTTGCGTTCCCAAACGTGCGCTAAACTCACAGCACGTGCAATAAACGAATTCACTGCATTCATTCAGTGTGAACAGAGCCGTTCTGAGGCGCACAAAACACCGGATCACGAGCTGATCGCATGAACAATGTGTGCGCTTCGGTATAAAACACGCAGCAAAAAAAGGATTGATGAAAGGATTAAGCCATATTGTGCTTTCAGTTTTAGTTCGTTTGACAGATATTGTGCCAAAGAATAATGGCCGAAAACAAATATATTTTAAAAACGTTTATTTTGCCCGGAAGACCTATCGTTTCATATTGTCATGTGACCAAGATAATATCAAGACAGTTTTGATATCACAATATTGATAATATCGTTACATCCCTAGAAAGGAATGATGTGTTAAAGCGGTTGTGTTTTTCTGGTCAGCTCTCGCTCGACTCGGCAGCACCTGAAGAATGTCTACGCCAGTCTGGCTGTGTGTATGCTTGTGGCGGCGACTGGCTCCTACATCTACATCATGACAAGACTCTTTCAGGTAACAGCGCTATGCTTTGCATTTCTCACTCGTAGTTTTTCTTATACCCGAGCAGGGCTTAGGCTCCTCCCATTTGTTTATTTTTGAATTTTCAAAAATTAAGCCTTCTTGATTGGAACTAGGTTTCACGGAATGTCATATTACATTTGATGGTTATCATGTACATTGAACAAAAATTGGTTACATGTTACATGTACTTGCTATAGTCATAAACAGTGTTGGGGAAAGTTACTTTTAAAAGTAATGCATTACAATATTGTGTTACTCCCTAAAAAAGTAACTAATTACGCTACTTAGTTACTTTTTATGGAAAGTAATGCGTTATGTTTCTTTTGAGTTACTTTTTAAATCTGGGCAGGGCCTGCTTGTTTGTTTTTAATAATAAAAGCCCTTTTCACAACAAAAGTGAAATGAATACGCCTCAGGCTGAAGGAAATGTAAATTCACGTTTGTAAAGTAGAGGGTGCAGCTCAAACAAATTGCTTGAAGAATATGACGCAGGAGAAGAAAGTTCAACACTATTCAGTAATAACAAAAATGAAACAAATGTGTCATTTTTGCTTCGTATGGTTGAACTGGATCATCGAAGGTCAGTAGCAAAGACATTGGTTAATAAAATGGGATTAAATGCATAAATGATATATGTCTTTATTTAACATTTAATTATTACAAATCGCCATCATTTACAATGGATTTACTTTAGTAACATTAACAGCATTTGATATGGGATATTCATATCAAATTTTATTATATTATTAATGTAGATATGTATTAAAGTGTAATGGAATATAATTACAGTATTTTTTGATTAAGCTATAGTCATTGTGCAGAAAACATATCGTTACATTTTTACCGTGGTATTAAGGTGATCTAAATGTATGCTAGTAGGGATGCACGATATTGGATTTTTGCCGATATCCGATATGCCGACATTTTTCAACTCTTTTTGGCCGATACCGATATATTTCCTTTTGTTTGGAAACAACACCAAGTCTCTCCTGTGCAAAAATGATAAGCGAAATATTTTAAATTTTGGTTAGTTTTTAACAATAACTTACTTGTTAGAATTAAATAAACAATAATGAAGGTTTTTTGACGGTACATTGAAGCTTTGAAAATAACTATAAATAAACTATATATCAATCGCTGCATTTTTTCCGCAGAAAGATGCAGTGTTAACCCTAACATTTTATTTTAAGATTTAACATTTGTAGATGGTCT
>NW_015652156.1:12363-16247 GCF_001515625.1 Sinocyclocheilus rhinocerous
ATTTAACATATGTAGATGGTCTAAAGCAAAAGAGATGTAAAAATTCTGAAAATCTTTTAGAGTTTATGATTTGTTTTACAAAATAAAACATATTACACATTAATGAATAAATCAGTATTTATAAAATTATTGTTAAGTGTCATGTTTGTGATTTTTTTCATGTAAGCTATAGCTTATGACCTTTAAATCAAAACATACTCATTATTTTATGACATCAATTACTGCTTTATTTAATCAGAAACACAGTCTAAATGTTATTTGTGTAGGCTATTTTACTTTTAATTTAATTAGAAGTAGGCCAACATGTTCTCACGCAGTGAAAAATACTTTGCAGAGTAAAGAGATAACTGACAATGTGCAGACAGACAAGACAGAGCAGGTTAAAGAAGTTTTTAAAGAAATTCAAACAATAAATACCATTTTGTGTCTCATTTATGTGTTGTGACAGATCACTGTAGCGCCTCAGTTCAAGCAGCACACATAAAAAGTACATATGAAAAGATGATCGGTTCATGTATGCAAATACATATTTTATTTCAACCGTGGAACACACCATTTTTTCAAGTGTAAGTCCACCGAAGTTAATCTAGTCTCCTGTCTGATTTGTGGTTAAGGCTAGAAGGGATACAGCTGCGGCTACGGGGCATGCACACAACATTATAGCTTCATTTTTGTCACACTGTACAACAATAATTACTGTTTTTGCATTATTGGTTGGGGTAGGTGTAGACGTTAATAAAACGCAATCTAATCCACCTTTGTCTAAACGCAGAAGTCTGGCCCGACTGGAACGGTGCTTTACATTTCCGGTCTCTGGTGTTTCTGGTCACAAATAATTCATCAGTCAGCCAGATTCCAGTGTAGTGCTCAGTTATTTCAGTACTCACAGAATTTCACATTAGCGTTCTAAACACCAGAATATTAATGTCTGAGCATCAAGAACACCAGATATCATTAGATGTTTTTCTGAGCTCTATCTCTGAGCTCTACAGGCAGTTCTTTTGACCTCAGGGCTTGATTTTTGCTCTGATATTCATTGTTAGACATTTTATTGAGAGGTGTGTGCCTTTCCATATCATACCAATTCAAATGAATTTGCCACACGTTAACTTCACTTGAAGTGTAGTAATATCTACATACATGAGGCAACAACATAACAAAACGTGGGGGAAAAAGAAGGGGTACAAATACTTTCGCAAGGCACTGAAGTAGAGCTACAGGACCTTGGCTAGTACACAGATTCTTGTAAAGCGGATCTCTATTACGCATTATCTCATGATATTGTCTTTCAGGGTGGGCTGACCATGCTTGGATCACTGGCTATGATGGGTTGGCTTGCCATGACCCCTCACAGCCCTCAGACAGAGAAGAAGAGGTTGGCCATCCTCGCTGCTTTTGCTTTCTTCACAGGTGAGATGTTTATAAAAAATTTTTTACAGCTTCATTTCCTAGATCGTGTGTTTAAAACACTTAACTCAACATGTCAATCTGTGCTTTAAACAGGTCTTGGACTCGGCCCGCTCATGGACTACGTCATTAGCGTCAACCCGAGGTAATATTCCCAGAGCACTGGGTCACACTGCACTTTTAGTTCCATTGACTTCCATTCATACGCATGCGAATGCGTCAGACCGGAAACGCAAGCCTGTGTGAAAAGTTTCGCATTTCGCTGCGTTCCAAAGTTCAGGCTTGGTGAAGCGTGACCTCCTATCTGAATTAAAAGAACTTAAATTTAAAACTGCAGCGCTGCAGGAAAGTGGAGTAGATTGTATGTTTTTACATTTTAGATGTATTATAATTTGTTACATGTTGAATTTAAGTTTTTAAAAAGCGTGACGTGACAATTTCGCATGCTCAAAGTCTAGTGTGACCGCGGCTTTACTCTGATGAGCTGAATCTTTGAGCTGGTTGTCAAAGCAATAGTTGACCCAAAAATGACCATTTTGGGAAAATGTATAAACCTTCACCATTACATCCTTTTGTTTCTTCATGTAAACAGATTTGGAGAAATGTGTCATTGCATCACTTGCTCAGCAATGGATCCTCTGCAGTGAATATGAGAGAGCCCATGATCACTAGATTTTATTCAGGTGTTACTATAATGATTTTGTAAATGGTGATCAGCAACCACATATTGATAATGTGGAAGTTACTGCCTTTTGCCTTGATGTGACTTCTCACTTTTTGCAGACAATGCAAAGGCAGAGTACAGTAACTTTAAACTAGGGGTAGAAATCAAGTTTGAGCTCACTTTTTTTTTTTTTAAATGTAGATCACTTTCATTACTAAAACATCTAATTGCCAAATTTCCAGTGTCCTACCTATAATTAATTTGGCTGGACAAATAAAAAAC
Source organism: Sinocyclocheilus rhinocerous (assembly GCF_001515625.1). Taxonomy (NCBI): domain Eukaryota; kingdom Metazoa; phylum Chordata; class Actinopteri; order Cypriniformes; family Cyprinidae; genus Sinocyclocheilus; species Sinocyclocheilus rhinocerous. The sequence goes on from NW_015652156.1 coordinate 14,717, forward strand.
GTTAAAGTCTTTTTTCTCAGTTTCACACTACCTGGTTAAGGTCTTTTGCCTTTGTAGGGCAGCATTGGTGAGTAAGTGATGGAATGTAAAACAGAATAAAACTCAGAAGAATAACAATAACTGGGATTGTTGATTCCTTGAATTTAAATTTAATTGTGTGTCATGTACTTATTGCCATGAAGCTTTGACTGTACTCAGTGGCTCTGTGGAACTGCACATGATATTTTTCAACACATGGCAAATGATTGTATTCATTTTTGCAGCATCATCCTGACTGCTTTCCTGGGCACCTCTGTCATCTTTGCCTGCTTCACGTTGAGCGCCCTCTATGCACAGCGCAGAAGTTATCTCTTCTTGGGAGGTAAACATTGAAAAATCTGCTAGTTACGCTGGTCATTGATGATGTACAGTTGTTTGTTTTTTGACCTGTAACTTTGGTTTGATTTATTTTTCTTCAAGGCACTCTGATGTCAGGGCTGACTGTTCTTCTGCTCGTCTCTGTCCTCAATATGTTCTTCGCCTCAGCAATACTCTTTAAGGTATATGATGTGACTGTATGAAAGCAGGGGATGAAGTTGTGTGACAGTTTCACACTAGCGAGTTAAGGTCTTTTGCCTTTGTAGGGCAGCATTGGTGAGTAAGTGATGGAATGTAAAACAGAATAAAACTCAGAAGAATAACAATAACTGGGATTGTTGATTCCTTGAATTTTAATTTAATTGTGTGTCATGTACTTATTGCCATGAAGCTTTGACTGTACTCAGTGGCTCTGTGGAACTGCACATGATATTTTTCAACACATGGCAAATGATTGTATTCATTTTTGCAGCATCATCCTGACTGCTTTCCTGGGCACCTCTGTCATCTTTGCCTGCTTCACGTTGAGCGCCCTCTATGCACAGCGCAGAAGTTATCTCTTCTTGGGAGGTAAACATTGAAAAATCTGCTAGTTACGCTGGTCATTGATGATGTACAGTTGTTTGTTTTTTGACCTGTAACTTTGGTTTGATTTATTTTTCTTCAAGGCACTCTGATGTCAGGGCTGACTGTTCTTCTGCTCGTCTCTGTCCTCAATATGTTCTTCGCCTCAGCAATACTCTTTAAGGTATATGATGTGACTGTATGAAAGCAGGGGATGAAGTTGTGTGATAGTTTGTGTAACAGTTGTTTTTTTGTTGTTGTTTCAGGCTCATGTGTATCTGGGTCTGGCCATCATGTGTGGCTTTGTGCTGTTTGACACACAGCTAATTATTGAGAAGGCAGAAATGGGAGACAAAGATTACATCTGGTAAGGCATAGAGGTTTACTGTGTTTACCAATATACCAATAATTATCATAAAATGGAAGTTGTAAAAAATAAAGTTATTGCTAAAAATTAATTGTATACTTGCTAATTAACCATTCTAATATGCACTAGCTGAAAGGCATTATGTGAAAGGACAAGATATGAGAAGTAATGCTTTGGCTAACTCCATAGATACTAACTTAATGATTGTGCTTGAGTCCGGACTGAGATGATTTTATTGCACCC
>NW_015652156.1:16358-47333 GCF_001515625.1 Sinocyclocheilus rhinocerous
TCAGTTAACATCTGGAGAAGCTGCATATTTATTAGGGCTGCAACAAACAATTATTTTGAAAATGAATTAATCTAAAACAATTTTTAGAACGAAAAAAATCAACAAATTAATTAATCAATATTCTTTGATCTATTGTTCAGCTTTTGCAATTTCTTAAAGGGGTCCTATTATGCTTTTTCACCTTTTCAACTTTATTTAGTCTGTAATGTTGCTGTTTGAGAATAAAAAAGATCTGCAAAGTTACAAAGCTCAAAGTCCACTTCAAAAGGAGATATTTTATTTAACAGAAATCACTTTTCAAAAACTACAACGAGCGACTCGTTTGGACTACAATGCATATTTTCCGGGATTTGTGATATCACAAATATCGACGAATGGGACGAGACCTGGTTGAGCTGCTTTAGAGAAGGCAACGAGTGTTATCACTATGTCGGAGACAAACTTAGAGTGGTTACAATCATCCGGGTTTAAATCGCGCTCAAATTGATTTGATTTTGATGCAATATTTACACTGAAGCTCGCAGGCGGCTATGGGAAGGGGCATGACATTTCCCGCCCAGGCTCCGAGGGGAGCCGAGAGGTGTTGTAATAATGTCAAATATGTGAAAAATATTGTGTTTTTAACCTAACCTAGTATGAGAGCCTGTTCTAGTACACCCCCAAAACAAAATCAAGCCTTTGTAAAAGAGCATAATAGGACCCCTTTAAAATATTGAGTTTTCTGTACATTATTGATTTACATATAGAGCTGCTTTATAGCAGAAAATCAAGTTGTAATTCTAACCAAATGCAACACTGACACTTCTTCTTCATGTGTAATACTGTAAAGCTGCTTGCTTTAAAGCAGTCTTCTGCATAAAGTGTTATAAAATATGACATGAAGTGACTTTACTGTAGCGCCGATTGCAGAGCTCATGCAAACATCCACATTGCTATGATCAGATGCTTTCTTAACTGCTGTTTTCCCATGCTGCCATTTTTGTTGTTTGTTTGTTTTGTTACTGAGAGGAAAGCGTGCAGCATATATTTACACATGCATCTAAACTTCGCTCTCAGCAGCGTCAGGATGTTTGCTAAAAGTTAACCGCTGCTTGCTTATATTGACCCTTTTACCCGTAAGCGAAGAATGAAAGTATATCAGGCCTTCACACATGAAAGTATTTTTTTGTTTCATTTTTGGGTGAACTGTTTCTTTAATTCACACAGCAGCATTTCTTAATACAAGAAAACAGCATTCAGGTTTATGTACTGCGTCTGTAAACGTGTAAATGTAAGAACAGCTTATGCATTTCCATGACCACATAAGCAGTGCTGTCCAGCAGAAACCCAGGTGTTTTAAACTGCTTGACATGAGGACCATGTATTGTGTGAATGTAAATTGGGTTAATGTTGTTTTGGGTTTTTATAAATTGGGTTTAAACTCATTTTGAATAGTCCTAAATAACGGTCCACAGGTAAGTGTCCAACACTTGCCAATAAATACCCAATATCAGCCTATAATGATAAACTGAAGAAAAGAAATCAAATATTGTGCATTCCTAGTTTGTATTAGTATTTTACAGAGTAAAATATTATCTAAATCAGATCACTGATCTTTCTTTTACACAAGTCCAGTATATACTTAGAATACTTGTTTGCTTTATTCTGTCCCATTTAATTGTATCTAAAATATATATTATTTATTATTATTATAATGAACCATCCACAGGTGGTGCATAATGAAAAAGGAATGTAAAGAGGAATAAATGGCACTGTTTTTTGTGTGTACGCTTCAAGGCTTTTGTTTGTTCTTTGTTTTTAAATGAAGGCATTGTGTTGACCTCTTCCTGGACTTTGTGACCATCTTCAGAAAGCTTGTTATCATCCTCTCTATGAATGAGAAGGTATTTGAAACATCATAACTGCATCAGCTCTGTGCTGTCAATAATGGAATCATTATTTATATCTGTTTTGTTCCATGTGTAACTTTTATTTTATTTTATTTTTTAGGAAAAGAAGAAGGATAAGAAGTAATTCTCATAAGAGTGAAATCATCTGTGAGCTGAATACATGTCAGCAGCTTCAATATGAATCTGATTACATAGTTTGATTATATTTTATGTGATTTGATATAGTGTCTTAATTTTATGTTTGAAAATTGCTACTGGGCTTTTGATATGTTGTCAAGCTGATGACCTAATGTTGTTTGACTAGATTTAGAAATCTTATTTAAAAGCTTAGGTTGGACTTTAATTTCTTTGACTTACTGCAACTCTCGGAGGCAGAAATTAGAGATCTGTAGAAAAGGAATCTCATGGAGTGATGACCTAATGTTGTTTGACTGTAGATTTAGAAATCTTATTTAAAAGCTTAGGTTGGACTTTAATTTCTTTGACTTACTGCAACTCTCGGAGGCAGAAATTAGAGATCTGTAGAAAAGGAATCTCATGGAGTCTCTTATTAAAAAAAAACTAACTGATTTAATATTGTACATACAATAGAAACTTTTGAGTGTAATGGAGTTGTTATTGCTAGGTGATAGAAGACTTTCTTACCTATACTCTCAACTATATCAAATTGTGTATTATAAATACCTTCTAATCATAACATAGTTGTGCTTCACTAAACTGCTTTTTTGTGTTTATTGCGTTAATTCATTTACATTTTTTCTTTGTTGCCAATGTCACATTAAATTGCTTTTGAAGCTGCTAGTGCCAATTTTGTTAATTTAGTCAAGTATAACATTAATGCATTTATCAGTGAGATCACAGATGAGATTTTTATCTTATTCATGAATATTGTGCATCTTATGTCAATAAATGGTGCCACAGATTGCATTTGTGCTCCTGTGACTACTATATTATACCTTCTGTTGATAAATTTACATTGAGCATGCTCAATTCTTCTGATGCTTGTAGTCAGAGGATCAGTTGAAAAGGCAGCCCTAGAAATAAACTGCTTCCTGTTGTTGCAATCACACAATTTTTGCCACAGATGAAATGAACACGATGTAACATTTGTCAGACAACCGAAAAACGTATCATCCGATAATTTGTGCATTCTAATAATGGGGAGAGAAATGTGTCTGTGAAGTTTCAGCTCAAAATACCCCACATATCATTTATTATATCATTTTGAAAATACCTATTTAGAATGGAAGCAGAAACGGGCTGTTTTCGTGCATGTCTCTTTAAATGCAAATGAGCTCTGCTCCCCGCCCCCTTTTCCAGAATAGGACTGTGCCTTTACAGCTTGCATGTATGAAAGTCAGCGGAAGTGAGAGAAAAGTATTTATAACATTTTAAAAATGGATATTTTTCTTACAAAAACGCATCGATTCGCTTCAGGAGGCCTTTCACTACAGGAAAATGAAAATGATTTGCATTCTGATTCTGACATCCAAAGGCACAAAATATTTTTTTCTGTTATTCCATGGATCTTACCCGTTTCCCTCCACTTGTTACCAGTGTTTTTCTGCCACCACAATGCGCACGCAGCTGCAAGTGACGTAACTGTGACGTCTACTCCAAATTGGTCTATATGACCCAAACAATAAAATAAAACCAGAAAATCACTCACTGCTCTGGACTGAATAACGTCTATAGCTTTAATAAGAAGACATTTTTTACTTGAATGCTTTTAATGCTCTAGCGCAGGGGTGGCGAGCTTCAGTCCTGGAGAGCGGCAGCCCTGCAGAGTTTCGCTTCAACCCTAATCAAACACACCTGAACAAGCTAATCAAGGTCTGAACGGGGGTCTCTGCTAATACGGAAGTGTCCGTCAACAATCATGGGCGTGGCTTGTAAAATGTGATGTCAAAATGGCCATCCTGGCGAGTATCCTCATAAACAGTTGAGAAAGAAAACGCATGTGTATCAGTATTGGATCCGTGCATTCAATCTTGTGAGAGCGGGACAATCTTGTCCCGACGCGGGATTAAATTCCCGAATAAAAAGCGGTAGTGGTCAGTAACTCTAGTGTAATTTGTGTATCCCGTTCCCGACGTCCTTTCAGAACAACATACACATTCTTATTAACCACTGGTACAGCCTGCACTCAGGACTGATATGAACATGTTGCACACATGGACCAGCACTTTCTGCATCACGCATTTTATTTGCGCAGCATGTGTATAACGGTCCTCAGAGCAAGCTAAACCGGTGGCAAATATACGGCCCTCAGAACAGGCAGGTTGTCGATGAGTGACAGAGCAGAATAAGGATGGAGCAAAGTGTGGATGTGCTGTCCTTGAAGGACGTTCAACTTGGACTGGAAAATGGTCAGGTTACTGCTAAGAAACCCACATCAGGCAAGTCTGACTCGGGACATTCTTCTCAGGGATGTTAAATTGTTCTGTTAAAAAGTTATTTCATTTCGCAATGGCTACAAGCCAACGGTTTTGTTCATATTTTGCTTATAATTTTAAATGACAGATGTCGAATTTGTTTTTTGTTTTGTTTCCTACTGGGTTGACAGCAAAATGTAAAAAAAAATATATTTTAACAAGACCAATAAAAATAAGAAATAAGCTTCTATTTATATATTTTTTTCTCTGCGACACTTTTTCCTAATGTGTTGATAGCAAAATGTAAAACGAATTGCATCTTGACAAGACGGATAAAATAATTCAATTCAAGTTTATTTGTATAGCGCTTTTCACGATACAAATCGTTGCAAAGCAAGTTTACAGCAAATTAAGTTTCTACAAAATAAGTTTCTTAAGTTTCTACAAAATAACAAATACATTTTTTTGCAGAGTACATTATTTACATAGTTTATTTGTTATCTCTCTTTCAGTGGTGGAAATTTAAATGTGAGATTCTGGAAATGAGATCTAAATTTAGCGGGAACGGTCGGGTCGGGATGAAAATTATTCTAAGCGGTCTGCGGGTGAACAAAGAGTGAATATTGGGAGCGGGTGGGTGCGGAATAGAACCTTGCGGGAGCGGGACTAAAAAACAGTCCCGCGCAGACCTCTAACCTAAGGACCGTTCACATGTCACGTTTTTTGCACGCTCAAGTTCTTTATTTCAAATGTAGATGTGCTGCAAGTGATCATATAGCCTAATTTACAAAAAGCGCTTTCGTAGAAAGGGATCAAATATTCAATAAGCCAAGCTTTATCATTTGTTTATCCGTATTACATCTGTTTTTTATTTGTTAAACATAAATTAAATTGTTACCCTTAAATTGGTTTGAACATTTTTTTGTATTTTCTAGTTCGGGGAACAGACACAGTCTCTATAGTGTGATATCTGTCGTATTTTCTTACCAGAAAATCACGCGTGAGTCCATCACTTGCAGGAACTTAGTTTAATAATCTTCTGTCAATAGCCGCCATCATATCAACACCTCTCTCTCTACCCAGCCTAAGCTCCTCCCCTGTCATTACGCAATCCACTTATTACCATATAATTGCGAATATCACACATCTCCCTTTTTTTTTTTTCAAAAACATATTGGAACATATTTTTTTTCTTTTCTTACTATATTACAACAACGCTTTTAGCATGTACGTTACAAGTTACAAGTACTGTTTTTTTTCCTACAGCTTATGAACTCTGTAACAGAACAGGATTTTCACATACAGCTTTTTTTTCTTCTTCTCTGAAAGTTAGCATTTATATGACTTTTAGAAAACACTGATGTCTTTTTCAGGATCATACATGGCTAACACAGGAGTAGATGCAAGTTCTGCTTTTAACTCCTTGAAAGCTTTGTCCTGTTCTGTACCCCAGACCCAGTGATTTCTCTTTGACAATAAGTCTCTTAGAGGTCTATCTTTCTTAGCAAGTTGTGGAATAAATTTCCCCAACTGATTCACCATCCCCAGCAAACTTCTTACCTCACTAACATTTGAGGGTGGCTGCATTCTCCTTATGGTTTTTCGCAGGGTCAGGTCTGATTCCATCAGCTAAGATGATATGTCCCAAAAAGTGTATCTCACTTTTTGACAGATCACACTTATCCACATTAAGTGTGATGCTAGCATTCTGAATCTTTTGCAAAACCATGTGCAAGCGTGCATCATGTTCTTCCTGAGTTCCTCCCCAAACAAGCACATCATCCATATGACAGGTGACCCCCTCCAGACCTTCCGTTATTTCCGACACCATCCGGCTTTGGAAATGTTCAGGAGCTGAAGCGATGCCAAAAGGAAGGCGGTTAAAGAAGAATCTACAGAAAGGAGTTATGAATGTTGTGAGTTTTGCAGTGTCTGGGGTTAGGGGAATTTGCCAAAATCCAGAGTTTGCATCAAGCTTACTAAATATCTTGGCCCCTGCAAACATAAGACTTTGTTCCACGGATGGCAGTATGTATTTCTCTATACACCTAAGTGGCAAAGGAATCCGCCTCAGAGTCTTAAGCGAGAAAGGTACTGCATTTGGTTGAAGCTTGATGGCACTGTTTGATGACCCCCAAACCACTGCACAGTTTTGGGTATGTTTTCTTTAAAGTCGTTATGTCTATACTGTCCAATCTTGTGACTAGATCTAGACAAGTTATTGCTGGCCTGCCAAATAATGCCATTTGCAGGTTTTTAATAACATACACATTCTGTGTTGCTTCTGCTTTTCCCTTTTGCAGCACTAACCTTGTCATGCCTATTACCTCCAGTTGTTGTCCACCTTGCCCAATGAGAGGCCTGGTCACAGGTTTGACAGTAGGCTTTTCAGTATGTGAGAAAATATTCTTGAATGTGTGCTCCGAGATTGCAGTCACATCAGCCCCAGTGTCAATCTTGAATTTTACTTTTGTGCCTGCCACTGCAATTTCAGTTATCCATGGGTCCACTTTGGCTGTCGCTGATCCAAGGAATATGGTGCTTTCCTCTGTCACCTCATGAACTGACTTAACTGAAGTGCACACACGCTGGAAATGTCCTTTTTTTCCACACCTTCGACAATTTACATATTTTGCAGGGCATTGGTGTTTTGCATGGGAGGGAAATTTTCCACATTTTGGACACGAACTGCTTCCAGCCTTTGTTTTGTTCAGTCTTTGATTAGAAGGCTTCCGTTTTATCTGTGTAGCATTGCTTTTATATACTGTCAACTGAACAAGCTCCTTTTGCATCATCTCTTAAAGCACATTGCTGTTTTTTCACTTCTTCTGACTGTCTAGCCATGCTAATAGCTTTCTCTTAAGTCAAATCTTTATCAAGCTGCATGCGTTCAGACAGTCCTAGATCGGCCAGTCCCACTACCAATCTGTCTCTTATGAGCTTGTCATGTAGCGTTCCATAATCACAGTGTTCGGCTAGAGTATATAACGCAGTCACGATTCACGAACGATTCCACTGTTTCATTGTCCCCTTGCTTCCGCAGGTTAAATCTAGCCCTCTCGTAAATCACATTCTTTTTCACAACAAAGTGTGAATCGAATGCGTTTCTTACTGTCGCATTCACATTCTTCTGTTCATCCGTGAGCTTTAGTCCTTGCAAAATATCATCCGCCTCGTCACGCATGCAATATACAGGTGTGTTCACCTGATTTCCCTCCATAGACGAATACAGGTTACTTGCTTGATGAAATCGTTCAAATCGTCGGATCCATCTGGGCCACTCCTGTGGTTTGGAAAAATCAAAGGGCTCTGGCGGCTGAATGTTGAATGGTCCCGATGCGACAACATTTACCGGCTCCTGTCTGTGTATGTCCTCCTCCTGTGCCTCCTCCATAGCTAGCACTTTACTCTCAGATCCCATGAGGTTAGCATGAGGCACGGAAACTTTAGCGCTCTATGCTAAACTGACAAGACTAAGCTACACTCTGTACGAGTGAACGATTGTACAAGTGCACTTCTGACACCATGTCATATTTTCTTACCAGAAAATCACGTGTGAGTCCATCACTTGCAGGAACTTAGTTTAATGACATCTTCTGACAATAGCCACCATCATATCAACACCTCTCTCTCTACCCAGCCTAAGCTCCTCCCGTGTCATTACGCAATCCACTTGTTACCAAATTATTGCGAATATCACACAATATCTAGGTGAAAGAGTCTCTATGTGCTTCTTCTATGAGAAGTCAGAATTTACTGACTTCTGTGACGTGAAGCGGCTAGCAGACGGTCGGTTTAGCCAGTCTGTCTGCTTCCTGACCTGGGCCCCAGTTAGTCAAGTACAAACTCTAAGACTATGTGCCATATTTCTAGAGAGAAGAGCGGCACCACCCCAGGAGGGATGAAGACCATCTTTTTTCAACAGGTCAGGTCTGCCCCAAAATCTCATCCATTTGTCTATGAAACCTATGTTATTCTGCAGGCACCACTTAGACATCCAGTGATTGAGTGACAACAGTCTGCTATGTATCTCGTTGCTACGGTATGCAGGGAGGGGACCAGAGCATATTACAGTGTCTGACATCGTGCTTGCAAGTTCACACACCTCTAATGTTATTTTTAGTGATCTCCGACTGGCGAAGTTAAACATCATTAGTGCCGACGTGAATAACAATCTTACTAAATTTACGATTAGCATTAGCCAGCACAATTTGCCAAGATGTCAGGTGCTCTGGCTCCCGGTAAACATTGGACTATGGTGGCTGGTGTCTCTATTTTCACATTCTGTAGAATAGAATCACCAATAACTAGAGCGCTTTCATCAGGTTTCTCAGTGGCACGCCACTGAGTGGGGAGAACCTGTTTAATGTTTTGATCAGAATGGAAGAGCGGTGTTTTGTCCCACGACTATGAGTCGTGTCGCACAATCACCCGGTCACCCTGCTGTGGGGGCTTTGCAACCGGAACCGAACAATGTACATGATTCGCTAAGCTAGTCGCATCCAAAGCCATATCTAGGGCCCTCACATTCTTACTGTCCTCAATTAAAATTTGGATGCGTCTTGTGGAAGATTTTAATTAATCAAAATATAAATTATTCAAGTATAATCAATATGAATATAGCCATTTATATTTGGTGGAGCAAAAGATGTGTGCCCCACCAGGACCGTCACTTGAGTGTGATCAGGTCACGGAGAAGGGCGCAGCTGGTGTTACACTGGAGAAGAGTGAATGAGTGTATGAGACCTAAGCAATAAAGGGACTTGTATGAATGTTGATTTAGAGAAGGAAAAAAAAGTGTTCCAAGATATGGATTTTGCTGATTATTTAAATAATAATAGATTAATTAAAATAAGATATACATTTATTATTTAATGACTTGTCTAAACGGATGAATAAAAAGATTGCACGTGCTTAAAACTTTATATTTAATAACTGAAGACATCTCAAATTTGTATCTGGTTATCCCTGGGACACAGTATGAAAGTTAATCCACCTCTAGTTCTGAGATCTTCTCTGTCAGTCTAACTATTTTCCTGCATTTATCACATGTGAATCAATCACTGCTGACAGAGACCGATACGCTGAACATGTGGCAAGCGGTGCAGGTGACAGTGCAAGGAGAAGCCACTTCTCACCGTGATTGTAGAATAATTCAGACTCACCACATGTGTTTGATGGACTCATAAAAAACAGAGCGAGACGGAGAGAAAAGAGAAGTGGTATGAAACGTGAATGGAGATGCGATTGACAAGCTAACAGGCTAACGGAATGTTAACGTGCTGCCAACGTAATTTACAAGGCTTTAAAACATGCAAATGATGTAGTTTCTGTATGTATTTGTCCATTTGAGTGCAGAGAAGCCGGCGCGACGTGGATGTCAGTGAAACATATAAAAAAGCGCACATGCACTCAATTTAGCTTTTTGATATGTTCTTCTTGTATGTTCTTATTGTGTTCAATCGCTGGAGTGTTTTAATTTACAAGGCTTTAAAACATGTGCAAATGCTGTAGTTTTGGGAGCACGTACGGAGTGCTTTTGCTGATCGCTGTGGTCACAGATCTCTCCTCTTTCACACTGCTCTGGCCATCAGACAGTCAATATTATCCTGTCCTGACCGGGTAATGATCAGATATATTGGTTTAGCATGTCAGTGTGAATGAAATTGTAAATTTGTATTTACATTACAAATTTGTAAATACATTAAATGTATTTATTTGTATTTTTAACTGATTTTAAAGTGAAACTAAGTGAGAGGAGTTATCCGGCTCCTCCCTCTAGTGGAGGGCTTTGTCAAGCCAACATCATAATTCTGTTGTCATTTATGTAATGGCTGGCTGTGTATTAAATGATTTTAATGCTTGATGGAGACAAAGAACCACCCGACATGCAGCTGAGATCTAGAATTCTGCCCTCTTGAAATCAGACACAGAGATCAAGTACTGCGGTAAGATCACATTTATTTGAATCATGAATTATAGCATTGATTTGAATTAATTATCAACAGAGAGAGTAATGAAAGTTGCATGTGTGAATTGCGTCTGTGCATCTCGCTCTGCAAACAGTGAAGCTGTTTACATTACAAATTTGTAAATACATTAAATGTATTTATTTGTATTTTTAACTGATTTTAAAGTGAAACTAAGTGAGAGGAGTTATCCGGCTCCTCCCTCTAGTGGAGGGCTTTGTCAAGCCAACATCATAATTCTGTTGTCATTTATGTAATGGCTGGCTGTGTATTAAATGATTTTAATGCTTGATGGAGACAAAGAACCACCCGACATGCAGCTGAGATCTAGAATTCTGCCCTCTTGAAATCAGACACAGAGATCAAGTACTGCGGTAAGATCACATTTATTTGAATCATGAATTATAGCATTGATCTGAATTAATTATCAACAGAGAGTGATGAAAGTTGCATGTGTGAATTGCATCTGTGCATCTCGCTCTGCAAACAGTGAAGCTGTGAGTTTCATTATTTCAAAAATATAAATTTTACCCCATAGTTGCTGAGAAATATAATGTAGCGACTCAGTATCGAAGCTATTACATTAATAAAACTTGCACTGCAGCATTGACAAATGCCCATGCTCGTGAATGTTTCCACATGTGCACAGCATGATCTCCATGTCTCTGCAAGTGATGTGTGTGTGTGTGTGTGTGTGCGTGCATGTGTGTGTGCACGTGTGTGTCAATGAAACCTGCGAAACAATATAGTAGCAATATGAAGTCCGCTATTCTGTGTCCACTATATAGTGAACAACAAAGGACTGAGATCACTTTCAGCTGGTTCCCTTTAAGTGAACTGGGTTTGGTTACTTTAAAATTAACTATATGTGAAAAAACCCTTAAATGGGACTCAGGTCCATGGTCATCTACTGCCTGGATTGTGAAGTACCCTTTGTGGATACTTACCCTTCAAGGACTAACACTTGCACCTTGGATTATAATACTTTGGATTGTATATACACAGGTGAACACATTGGACTATCAACACATGCAGTTTCCTCAATACTATGTTATGGTAAAAAACTATCTATAGGCTACTCTTTGTATATGTTGTGTTGTTTCAGTTCAGCGGCAAAATAAATTTTATTGATGAGTGTTACACTATCAATATTCAATATTCAAATGTAGTACCTTCTCAGTACATGATTTTGGATGCACTGCTAGTGACCCTTAGACCATGATTAGCTTGTTCATGTGTGTTTGATTAGAGCAGCAAAACTCTTCAGGAATGTGGCTCTCCAGGACCTAAGTTGGCCACCCCTGAGTTATCCTAACATTATTGTTATACATAGCCTAAACATTGACGATAACATAACTTGGGTAAATAGAATATGAAGTTTGCAGCATTGAACCGTACTGTAGATATTGCCTGCTATTCTCTTATTTAGGGATATCCCGATCAGGTTTTTCTGTGCCCCAATCCGATCCTAGTCATTGAATATTGGGTATCTGCCAGTACCGAGTCGCGATCTGATACTTATATATTCCTAGTGTCTGGTGCACAATTAAAGTACATTAAAGTTATTAAAATCAATCCAATTTATATAGAGTTGTGCAGAGAGTAAAAGTAATATATAAAATATAATTATAAGATACACACTCTCTTTCTATGCACACACTATATAAAGACTTTCATAGATGGAAACATGTCACAATGGTAGACATTGTAAACAGACTGTATGTGGTCACAATTGTGAATATGGGACTGCTGATATACAGTAAACATCTTGTATTTTATATGTACAGTAAGTAGAATAATTTCAACACGGTCAGAAAGCATGAAGCTTGCAGTGTCAGAACACCAGTCTGTCAGTCAAATCCGAAGATGCAACCCATAGCAGCACGTTATAACGACGTCTCAGACAGTTTGACGGCAGATAAAAGTAAGAGATCGTTAGAAAAGTGTGCATCAAATACACTGAACACAGAAGCTCACACATGTGTGACGCGCTAGAACAGACCTCGCAGGTTCTCGTGCGTCACACATGCACATTTCTTCTTTTTTGGGGTTTATTTGCGAGTCTTTTCCTTTTAATAGCAGTTGGCAAACCCACTTAAAGGCGCATACCGCCACCTACTGCATGACGCCAGCATGACAGCTGAAGGATTGGGCTTAAAGGTCCCCTGAAATGCTTAGAAACACGCAGCGTTACTCTGTGTTGACGTCATTTTAACTGAAACAGGAAGACAGGGCGGGACATATCAAGCAGCCCCGCCCATTTTTAAAATAGCCAATAGCGTTCGTTTATATCACAGCTTGGGCTAATTTGGAATCATTCAAATTTCCCCCTCAGATCATTTCATATGATCATTATTTCTAGTATTCCCTCTTATGCCTAATCATCTTAGGTACGAATAAGCCTTGAACTTTTAAAGTTTAAGTAAACTTATTCTACCTAATTTATTTTATTACCCCTATCAATACATTCTATTCAGACTTATACTTACTTGTTATTTTATTGCGTTTTACCCCTTTTCTTCCTGTTTAGTTATACACTTAGCCATTATTGTTTCATTTATTGATTTCCTCCTTTATTTAATTTCATTTATAGTATAGTTCTAGAGACCATTTGATTGGACAGAAAGTTTGATGAGAAGCTAAAGTACGATGTGACGTCAAAAAATAATCGTTGAGCCGTTTTGGCGGAAGCGACGAACTGCAAACTTTGAATGCTTATATCTTCTAAATGCGAATTTTGTCACTGTTTTGGAGCACACTGCCTTATAGATAACCTTAAGACTAACATATTGATACTAACACCCAAAAAACTTTTTTTGATTTCATGGGGACTTTAAGGCATTATAGATAAAACAGTATGACTTTCTGTAAATCTGCTTTGGAATGATGTATACTATGAAAAATGCTAAACAAATAAAATAGACTTAACGTAATAGCTTTTTATAATGAGGGTCTTTGGATGATGCATGCCAAGTTTATTGCGAATTGAAAACTTTTTCATGTTCCTCGTATGACATAAAGACCCTTAAAATATGTTTCAGTATTCAAATGTTTCAAAGTTCTAAAGGCACTGCATTGTAGTTGACACAGAACCACAACTGTTTTATGAGTTCACAAACACCATTATTACACTGAATTCAACATTAATACATTAAACAGTGGTTTTAATACTAGGTACATATATTTCCATTTATATACTGTCTATCTCCAGCTAGATCCAGCTGTCCTTCTGAAAGTTTCTTTCAATCTGCAGAGCAATGAAAAATGCAACTTATAAAATGCTGAATAAAAATCTGTTGCTGTGTATGTTTAAGGTCAGTGCGAGTCCACTGCATTCTCTGGTTAGCGTACATGTTGCTGAGGACAAAAAGATGCATATTAGATTAGATTGTCCCATCACTCCAGTGGGTAGCCCATTGTTTTTTGTGCAAAATAAAAGTCTTGTCCTGAAACTGTGTCTCTTGCCGCAGGATCTTCACAGCCTTATACTGGGGCACTTTATCTTTATACCGAACCCTTTGGAAGAAACCACACTGTAAAAGAGAAAGAAGCACAATGAGATACATTTTTTTTTGTTTGTTTAATAACCAGGTTAAAATCATGTGAGAGATTTTACCTGTTATTCTAAGATTTAAACTTCCATTCCATTGTCATAATAACAATGTACTCCATTGGCAGGTGTGGCAAGACATTAATTTACACCATGCTTGGTCTATTTCAGCTTCAAACTCTTTTTTAACTATTATTTTTTTTAGAGTGATAAAGTTAGTGCTCGACAACCGCTGCTTATCAGATCTTCTTTTGATGCCCTTCATACACAAGCTAAGCTAAGAGTCGAACAACTCTTACTCACATCTAATATTTTGCCCATCCTTTTATCAAACTTTTAGTCAGTCAGGGTGTAGTATTGCACTGAATACAAAGCAGATTTCCATCATCCTTGATCTTCAATGATCTGCAGGCTTTCATTTTTTTTAAGAAGACTATAATGTTTCTTAAAGGGATAGTTCACCCAGAAATGAAGATTATGTCATTAATTACTCGCCCTCATGTCGTTCCAAACCTGTAAGACCTTTGTTCATCTTCGGAACACAAATACAAATATTTTCGATGAATTCAGAGATTTCTCTGACAACGTATGTACGCGGATACGTTGTTTACGTTCAGATCAAAGCGTAAACAACGTATCCAAGTACGGTGCAGCTGACACAGAACAGCATACGTTGTTTACGTATGTGATACTCTCCAAAATGGCGCTACAGGGTGATGCGGAGGAGACGAATTGTTGATTAAAGTCGTTATTTTTGTTTTCTTTGTGCACAAAAAGTATTCTCGTAGCTTCATAAAATTGCGGTTGAACCACTGATGCCACATGGATTATTTTAACGATGTCCTTGCTACGTTTCTGAGCCCTGATCGTGTTAGGATCCTTGCTGTCTATGGGAGGGTCAGAGAGCTCTCAGATTGCATCAAAAATATCTTAATTTGTGTTCTGAAGATGAACGAAGGTCTTACGGGTTTGAAACGACATGAGGGTGAGTAATTAATGACAGAATTTTTGGGTGAACTATCCCTTTAATGATGTTTATATGTTGAGTAGGAGTATGTAACACCCTTACAGTGAAAAGTTAGTGGAGTGGAGAGAGTTATTTTTGTGGCTGACCTTATTGCATATGCATTTGTTAGAGTTTCACTTTCAGATGTATTCATTTAGAATAAATCATGCAAGGCGATTCACTAAGGTATGTGCTTGTCAATTTATTGGTATTCGCATTATTATTTAATGTCACCTGCACTTGATTATCACAGGCTCTACTTGTTTGTGACTCTATGCTAATTATGGAAATGATCCGTGTTCTTTAATTTGCTCAATTACTATCTATTGTTACAGGAAATTCATTGCTTGTTCTGCCTCGCGTCACTGATACCACTGCCATCAAAAGTTATTTACAAATATAAATCTCAAATCAAGTGGCTTGTAATTCTGTAAATGTGCATGCTAAATCTGTTTCCTAGTGAGAGATTCCCTAGCGGTTTAGCAAATTAAGAAGGCATGGCCCTGGTGCCTTGTCTCAATGGCGCTTCAATGACAGCAACACGTATTAGATCATGGATGTTAAGTTGTTAGTCATGCCTATTATTATTCATATACTGGTTAACATGCCATGACACTTATAGTTTGGAAAGCCACAGCACAGCAGCACACTCCACTGCAGAACGGAGCTGTACCACATGACGGATGTGCTGGAGGAAGATCAGGCTGGATGAGGCTCTTAGTGAAGTTCAGTGGCCTGCTTCCTCTCCACATCAGATGGCTGCAGCTGCAGTTGAGCGCGGTAATACTCGGTTTCATACTGAGGCTGCCTCTCCGTGCGCTTGAAAAAACCACACTGCTCCACCAGACGGGAATATATAGCAGAAATATGCAAACAAATGTAGGCACAGACAGAAGAAAACAGGAGGAACTAGCAATGGGTGGTTAAATAATTAGAACTGAGGAAATATTATGATAAACGTTATAAGACAATAGAATGCATAGTAGGAAAAGGGAATCGATTTCGTCACATATGCACAATGACCACTTTTACATAGGTGCACTTCATTAAGTACCTCCACGAATAAGAATTCTGTCATCTTTTATGAGCGAATGACAACTGTGCTTGCCTCCTATCGTATAGCTAGTTGTATGGGCTGCTTATATGAAACATTCGTGCTGTTTTCAGTCATTTACAGCACTTCCCCCAATCATTTCCTTTGGATGGAAAAGAGTTTGGGAACAACATGAGGGCGAGTACATTTTTACTATGTTCATTTTTAGGGTTCGTTTTCATGCCTTTAAATGACAGCAGACTGACTTTTGAGTCCAATGTTTCATAAAGTGAAAGATGTTTCATCTGACCACTGCAGTTGTCTCAGTTCCTTCTTTCTTAAACATCTTAAAGAGTGAGCCATAGCAGCTCTGTTTGCTGCAAAGCTGCTTTACTATATACAGATAAATTGGAAAAAAGGTCATAAAACATGGAGCGTTTTTTTTTTTTTTTAGGAGGAGAATCCAGAAGTAAGTTGCTAGACTGTGTCCATAAAAGTACATGACTGGCAACCAGTAATTACTAAACCGCCACTCCACTGATTAATCAGACAGCAACCATGTCATCAAGCCAAATTATATTCTTTTGGACATTCACCAGGACAGTAGTCAAACAAGTGAGAAATCACCAAAGTCATGGGTGCAGGTTGTGTGGTAATATCATGGTTATTAAAGAAGCTTGTTGAGTGGGTGCAGGTGCACACTTACCTTCCACAGTAAACACACGAGCAGCGCGAGAACAATAATTCCAGCCAGGACAGCAATGAGAATGATCCACCATGGGATGCTGTGCTGGTCTGAGAGCCCGTGCTCTGGGTAAATCATCACTGACACCTGCACACACACAAAAATTAATACGCTACCATGAACATGCTCGGCTGTGAGAATGTGTGTTATCTGACCTGTGTTGCAGCGTCCTTCAGCACCAGATGTCTAATGTTGGATTTTATGGTGATATTGGCTCTGACCAGCAGCTCCACAGCACTGACAGATGGAAACTCCTAATGGACAGAAAGTGAACACTGTACTGAGAGTTCTGCTTCTGCAGTCGAATTGGATGAGCCGATAAAACAACCCACAAATACACCGGAATATTCGATTTACCATTACACTGATTAGATTCGATTAGAATAACTTTGTATTAAAGCTTCATCAACATTGCAGCAATTTTATAACCTATTATTTGTTCAAAAATACAATGAAGGCAGTAATATTGTGGAAATATTATTACAGTTTAAAATAACTGCTATCTACGTGAATATATGTTAAAATGTTATTTATTCCCATGAAAGCTGAATTTTCAGCATCGTTACTCCAGGCTTCAGTGTCACATGATCCTTCAGGAATGCTGATTTGCATTTCTGATTATTATCAAGCAAGCAGTTGCGCTGCTTCGTAACTTTCTGCAAATCATTTGTAAAAGCAGAAAGATGAAACAGTTTATTTTTCAGTATTCTTTGATGAATAGAAAGTTCAAAAGAACAGCATTTATCTTAAATAGAATCTTTTGTAACATTATAAATGTCTTTACTGTCACTTGATCATTTAATGCATCCTTAATTAATAAAAGTATTATTTCTTAAGAACTTTTGAATGGTAGTGCAATTAATATTGAAAATCTGTGTCTGTTATGATATAAATGTGATTAATAAACTGCTTGAGGTGACTGTATCTGAATGCAATCATATTGCAGTAACAGACCAGCATGGAAAAAAATGCGCAAACAATGGCACAGCAGACCAGGAGAACATTTTAGTGCAAATCTTGTCCATTTAAAACTAAGAAACGCTAATTAGAATATTACTAGAATACTCATTTCTGCACAACGACATTTTGTTTACTTGTTACTAAGTGTCTTGATCAAAAAGTCTGAGTATCTTTCAAACATGCAAATCCAGGGATTATTTTATTGTTATGTACATCAGTCAGGTAATCTGATCGGAGTTCTCCAGTTTTGTGCACATTATGCACTGGATGATCAGTAAACGGACTGCGGCTGCTCTGTGGCTGAGACCAGGGGTTTACCAACACCTACACCATCACAACCGTCTCTGTAACGCACAGGTAAAAATCTGGGTGCTCATCATTCCATGGTACAATACATTGTCTGCAAACGGAGAAAATGCAGGACTGCTGCTACTCTCTCTAGGCGTTGTGATGTTACTTGCGTTAAAAACTCACCTCGCTTCACACTGAAGTACTGCAATCTGTTGTGCATGACAACACATACGTATATATGAACCGGTTAAACACTGTGCACATTTATGGATAATATTTCACTGGCTGTGGGCTTGTGCTATATGTGTTTGTGGTGATTGCTTTGGCACTGTTTTCTTGTCTGAAGTTAAGTGTAAATGTGTTTACATCTTTTGAAATCATTTTTATAATGTACAGTAAATATTAACTCCTTTCTGTATTAGCCCCACTGTGTTAATATTAAAAACAATCATTCACCTCAATGAAAGTGCTGTTCCACATGTGCGCTCGGATCCTGAAATGGATCGAGCCGGAGAATGAGAGTAGAGGACACTGGAAGAGCAGACAGCGTGCAGAGCCCAGTAAACAATCCTGAAACACACCAGCAGATCCATCACCCACAACCCCAGATTATAAAATAATATACGGCAGAAAATAATTTCTAATTTTGTCTACTGTCCTGGTTCGCACTCACCAGTGTGAGAGACTTCCTTCTCTCAGATGCAGAAACAGCTGGAGTGATTTTTCCTACCGGGCTTTTGGGAATAAGGTCGTCTTTGGTCTCCAGATGCGAGCGCACCTTTCTGCTGCCCTGTTCACAGATAAACGTCTCACTCAGTATTTGCATTG
The DNA here is from genome assembly GCF_001515625.1 of Sinocyclocheilus rhinocerous. Classification (NCBI taxonomy): domain Eukaryota; kingdom Metazoa; phylum Chordata; class Actinopteri; order Cypriniformes; family Cyprinidae; genus Sinocyclocheilus; species Sinocyclocheilus rhinocerous. Next base: position 35,005 of record NW_015652156.1, read on the forward strand.
ATCAATGACCAGCGGCTTCATTTGATGGGTGCTTGTGTGTACCTTAAGGTTTTCTGTCTGCGGCGGCTGGTCGAGGGCCAGGCGCAGGGGGTTGAGCGCTGACTGGGGTTCACAGTGAGTGTGAGGCTGGCCGTCCACCTGCAGAGCACTCGGATACAACAGCCACTTCCTATTGATCAGCTCGTACGGCCACAGGATGTTCAGAGAGGCCGAGCCAAAAGTTTGGAGAGACTGCCCAGTATTAGACACCTGTTATCACACAAGACAATAATCACTGCAAATTCTTATTTCTATCCGGTTCCTTCCATTTCTACTAGACAGAAGGTAAATGAACAGGAGAGCAAAAGGAGACTTCTACTCAAATCTCAGATAGACAACATCCAGCAATCTCACACTTATCTCCCCCGTTTCAGAAGAGATTTCAACTTCGTTTCAAAGTGTGCTGAGTTTAAACCCCCACTTGCCAGAGATGAATAATTTAAACATGTAAATGGATCTGGACTGGACAGTTATGGGGACAGCAAAGTGGGAGGGGGAAAAAATAATTATTCTTCAATGATTCTGAATCAATTCTTTAATTCTGTGGAAATACACTTTTTGAGTATCTGCACTTCACTTCATTTTTCTGGAAATGTATGACTTTAACTTCACTATATTTGAATGATAAATATTGTATTTTCACTCCACTACATTTCTATCAAGGTCCTCAAAGTAGAAAGTCGTTACTACGTAGCAGCTTTGAAAGTCAGTGGGAGATTCTTTTTCTTCTCTAAAACGTTTTTCTTCTCTAAGACTTTTTTTCAGACAGTCTATCAGCAATCGCTGTTGTAGCGCACGCAACGTGTGTCATGAATCCTGTCCGTGATCTTTCATCTGCTCGCCACCAGAGGCCGCCTTCTGATTACATAGACTCTCACATGACACAAACTGTTGCACATCACCCTGGACTACATTTCCCATGCTCCATTGCACTGATTGGACTCACCTGCAGCCAATCACACACACACTATATAACAACCACTCAAATCGCCGAGTATTGTTTGCGTATATCGCTCTCCTAGTGCACTCTAAAAAATGCTGGGTTAAATACAACCCAGTGCTGGGTAAAATAGGGACAAACCCAGCAATTGGGCTGTTTTGACCCAGCGGTTGGGTTAAATGTTTAACCCAACCTTCTGGGTAGTAACCCAACCGCTGGGTCAAAACAACCCAATTGCTGGGTTTGTCCCTATTTTACCCAGCACTGGGTTGTATTTAACCCAGCATTTTTTAGAGTGTGGAAGCACATTACGGAGCCAGTTTTCTGTCCTAGTTTCTTAGTTCCTAGTCATAGTCTTGTCTTGCCTGCTTTCCCGTGTTACCTGATTCTTGCCTGTTTATCTTGGATCAACCCTTTGCCTTTCTGTTTCGGACTGTGTTTGCACCTCGCCTTGACTATTGCTTGTGTTATTGGATTTCCCCTCTTGTCAAGCCCTCTGGATAATGTTCGCTGTCGACTGACTCACGCCTGTTTTGGATTACTCTTTGGTCTTGCCCTCAATATACCTGTTTGCCATTGTCAGAACCTTGCCTGTTTTATGACCACCCCTTATAAATAAAAGCTTTGCAGATGGATCCGCATGTCTCACTTGCCCCGTAACAACGTGAAGGGATTTCCCAGCATTTTTTTGAACACTGACCACTTGCAAATGTGATTTTTGTTTACAACAATTCAATAATAAGAAGTTAATATTGTGGTATATATTAGACACAATTTTGTCTGATTTTGCAAAATTGTGTAAACGAAAATATTACCTATAAAGCCACAGAAGAAATGTTTTGCATCTCCTAACAAAACACAATGGGTGTTTGACTTGAAGCAGCACTGCACAGACCGTTCTGTGTATGACGTCAAAGAACGGTGAGAATGATAATGTCAAATAAATCTTGCTTTTTTCTTCTTCTTTTTGTTAAAGTAGTGTTGCTGTTGTACAGTTACACAGCTACAGTTGTGTTGCTGGGTTTTAAAGCAGGTTTTTTTTTTCTTATCAGTCTGTATTTCCAGCAATTTCACTGTCCAGTCAGTTCAAATGTGGATGCATGTCTATACATAGATGTGAAAAGCTCTTCATTACAAAGATATAGTCAGTGTATTCAGTAGGTATATAATGTATTGTAAGTTGCTTCAGAGGCATAAGGCATTGCAAGTATTACATACAACAATAATAAAATAGTGTTTTGACATCAGAAATTAAATTTACTTTTGGTACTTTTTGGTAATTAAGTGCTTTTAAAAGCAAGTACTTCTGTACTTTTACTTAAGTAAAAATCTGTCTTTACAACTTTCACTTGTAATGGAGCAATATTTGACCAGCAGTATCTGTACTTTCACTCAAGTAATAGAGTTGTGTACTTTTTCCACCTCTGATCAGATCAGTTGTATTTGCACTAAATGAAGTTCTAAACGTTGGTTCGGGAGGAGCCTAATCATTCAGTCCTGTCAATCATCATTACGAGCCTATATAAGCAGCTCTCATTGCACCGTCCCAGCGGCAATTCTTCTGGCATCCCTACACCTCCCCATCTCCTCCTCTATTTCTGTTTTTCTCCCTCTAGGTAGTACGGCAATGGGGGGTTGAACTCGGCGCTCAAGCTGAGCTCAGGTTTGAGCCTCCATTAAGGACTGCAAGCCAAGTTCGTTTACCAGGACTGGATGGGCAGGCGAACTCGTGAAATGTTACTTGTTACACTTTGCACTGTTCAGCAAGACACATTAGAACCTTTCTTTTTTTCATTTCACCTTCTTTATGAAACTCGGCAGACAGTTCACAGCATGTAGGTTGCTGGAGTAACTGGAGCACTGCTAAAAAGAGTTGGTAAAAACCAACTTTCCAACCAAAGGATTATGAGCTCCACCATATTGGCTCATTTCATGTCAGAATGACTGATTATTAGTTTTGATTGATCACTTCAGTGTTGACTGGAGCCGCAAACTGTTTCAGACTTTTCAGTCCAATTTGGTGAACTGGTTCATTCAGTTCACTAAAAAGAACTGGTTGAAAAGAAGGGTTTGTTTACTAACTGGACATCACTAATTGGCTTCTCAGTTTTTTCTTTGTCCTCCTTCATAATGCTCTACAAAACTATCATTTATGCCATATGGAATACAATATAAATTCAACACACAAAACTCACTTACTGACGGTTGTCTACTTTCAAATGCTCACATGTTGTTTGTTTGTTTGTGTGTGTGTGTGTGTTTGTGTGTGCGTGCGTGCGTGCGTGCGTGTGTGTGTGTTCTCTCTGTGTAAACAGTCAGTGATGAGGAATTGTAAACAGACAGGACAAAATATTTGATAAAGCACATCAAAACAGATGGCAACACTTTAGAATACTGTTCCATCGTTAATGAATAACTACACAGGAACAAATGACTATTGCACTATTAATATTCTAGTAACTACTATTAATTAACAAGAAAGTCTAATTAGCGATTTAGTAAGTAATAGTGCTCAGTTGAAACTGGTAGTTCACTATTAGCTAGTCAATAACTACTATTTCTTCATATTCCCTTTAGAAATACTAAGAACTACTGTATACAGGTTCATAATTAATGTGAATTATGCATAATGTATAATTAATTCTAAAGTGAAGATCATGGTAACCCACTAGTAATGACTCAAATCCTTCTAAAGGAACTACTGATTATTTGGATCAGTATTCTAAAGTGAAAAGCATGACAACTCCCTAGCTTTGTACAGAAACTTACAGATAAGAATGTGGAATTTAACAAGGAATTTAACAAAGAAAGAAAATCTGTAGTGCAGCACTTGAGATGTGATGCAGGATCTTCTGAGCAATACAATATTCTTCTGCATACATGAACTTACAATGAATTCGTAGTCCACTGCGCTGCCAACGTCCTGCAGTGATGCCATAGCGCTCTCTCCCCTCACTGCTCCGCTGAAGAACAGCTGATGGGGGTGAGCCAGTCTGCAGGAGACCAAGACAACTTATAAACCCCAGTCGACACATTTAAAGAACATTTAATGAGATATTCAAAATGAATGAATAGATCTATTTACAGACAATTTTGAAATGAACTGAAGTGAGAGCAGCAGTCATGAGAAAACAAGCTGTTGTTTCAGAAACCATGTGTAAACATCACAAATCAGAGACAGGAAGTGAACAGCTACCCGCTAAGCACCAGAGGAAGCTCGATCACCATTCGCGCATACGCCGTGACGGGGGCCAAAGCAGGCTGCTCACTTATCCTGTGCGTGATTTACACATATTCATTTCACATCATTTGTGTGATTTTGTTTTGCTCACAAATTTTGTTTTGGCAGAAAACAACTGAAAAGGCTGAACTCACGTAGACAGTGCAAGATGAACGGACAGTGACGTTGTTTCTATAGTGATCCCAGAAGTGCTCAGAACAAGATAAAATTTGACCTGACATAAAGAATTAATAGTCAGACTCAGTTTCTTGAAGGTCAGAATAGTGTAAGTGTGCACGTGCGACCGTTACTATACCGTCGCTTCTCTTTTCAGCGGATTGCCCAGTTCACACAGCGCCTGAGAGCCGTTCTGATTAACTTCACACAATACCTTCAAGACAAGAACACACAACGCAGTCAGGATTAGGAAACAATGAGAAATATGATTGAGAAAAGAAAGACTGTTGGCTGTCACTGAGACACAAATAGACCTGCTGCCCCATGAGTCCAGAGTACGAGAGCGTGTTGGGCAGAGACACCAGTAGCTGGGTGGCATGGGCATCATCTCCATCTTCCTGTGGGTTTTCCGGGTCAGATGGCATGTTAGTCACCGTGACCTCCAGCACTACTGACCTCTGATCCGACAGAGAGAACACTGGCACATCAGACTCGTCTCTAAACGCAAAGCACATGTGGGAGTAATTAAAATAAGGAAGGCCTCCTGACTGATGAGTGGAGTTATTAATACTAAACCCTTGTATGGAAATATGTGAGGTGTCAGAGTCAGATTAAGACTCTGAATGTGCATGAAGCAAAGCATGTCAGCACTGTCTGTAGACGTGGTCTGCTCACACTCTAAGCATGCAGTGACTGAGACAGAACATATGTGTATAAGCACTTACCGTGGCAGAGGAATAAAGGCATTTGAAATGGGTGCTTTTGTGCCAAACTGATAGGAGAGTTGAAGGTTGCTCTGACATATTTTATCCTCACCACACCCTTCTCTGATAAAATTGACCTGAGAAGTAGACAGAAAGCTTTGCACTAAGCATTGCACATTCATTTTTACTGTTGTGATACTGTTTTTGAGTTCCTGATGGGATACTGGAAATTCCATTCCGTGAATGTTACATAAAAGATCATGTGCAGACAGCTAGTCCTTTTCACAAAATAAACATGAAGTGGATATCTGACTACTTACCAATTAATACACGGGCATGCAATATCAATTTTGAGGGTAATATTGCAATATGCAATGCAACATTGTGTGAAAATACTTTTATTTTGTGAAGATTTAAGGTCACATGACTATTGCAAAAATGGTAATTGGAATCTCAATCATTAGTGTAGATTATGAAATTATTGGATACTATAAAATACTTTGTGTGGACCACTTCATATTCATCATGTAGCCTATACCAGGACACAGTATGACAATACCACAACACCCGTAATGACTGTTGCTTGCTGCACTTCAGATTGAGCTCACTGATGTCCACACAAATATAATGGGAATACTAATATCAATACTAAGTGTGTGTGTTGAGCACCAGTGAACATGTAAGGTAAAAGTGGAGCAGAAGTAAAACATGACACGTGTGGAATACATTGTTAGTCTCACTGAGACTGTATGCAAGTAGAAACCATTCATCCAAAGGCACTAGATCTAAATATAAAGCTCATAATTTGTCACAACAGCCATAATCGTAATCTTGATTATTTTTCCAGTTAATTGTGCAACCCAACACAGGGTGCTACGAGAGAGATGAAACTAACACAGCTATGAAGGACAAGTCTTTCATGAGACAAATGTACAGTGTAGAGTCATTATACGCAAACATCCGAACACGGAATGCAGCGGTTGACCAATCACAACCAAATTCAAAAAGTAGAGCACAGAAACGACATGTGTTTTACCTCAGAGTAGAGTGTGTTTGAGGGACTGAGGCTCAGTACAGGGCTCAGCTGGTTATGGTGTTTATGTCCCATTTGGTGGTGATGCCTGCTTCTCCGTATAGTGTGTGTGATAGCCAGAGAGACGGGCCGCAGCTTGTCCTGAATGTTTTCCTAGTAAAAGGAGAACAGAAGAGTCCCTTCCCATTTCACCTAATATTAACATGCATCTCAAATGCATCTTCTGTGACCACTTGTGATCTGACATCACTGCATGCATGCATGCATGAATGCATGAATGAATGCATGAATGAATGAATGAATGAATGTTCTACCTGTACAACAAAAGTCACTGTTTGGCAGTCAGGATGTTTTTGTCCATGTAGCTCCACTTCCACTGAATGAACGTACTCCGGCTCTGATAAACTGCGGCCCAGGAAGTGAACTCTGTGAGGAAGACTCAACTTCCTGCGCTCTATGTCTGCCTCAAAATGTACACCAAGTGCTGATGTGGGAGAGCAACACAAACATTCAAACATATGTGTATATCTGCACTTATGCTGTATGTCGTGATGGTAGATGTGGTTTATCTTACTGATATGTGGTGAGTAGGAGTCTGGATAAGCAGTGTACGTGTAGCAGGCCTTCACATCCACACTAGATAAAGACAACACGCGTGTTACAAGTGCTGTTAAAACATGTAATAACGTTTCCAAACAAGATGTCATAGACACGATGTGAAGACACAATAAGACCTATGTAGTAACATAATTACAGGTATTGTTCAGTACTCATCTAATTGCATAGCCTTAAGAAAAACAAATATATAGTGCAATCAATAAAAAGTAACTTCTGACCAAACACCATCTTGGCCCTGGCAGCTGTGCTGTGTCAGATCAATATACTGAGGCTCAATGGAAATGTCTCGGATCACGTGGACCACTGGACATGACCTAATGGACAAACGATCAAAGAGTCACAAAAGATCTTGAAACTCAAAGAGTAATAATGACTGCAAGGCATCTATTCTTAAACATTCAGTTGACATCTTTGTTACGGGACACATGCTTTCAATTCACAGCTCATGTCAAACACATATACAGGCAGTTCATATCTCACCTATAAAGCACAACCTGATCGCTGAGAGAGCCAATAGCTAGATCTGGATAAAAATTCCCATCAACATCTAGTCCTCCAGATATGGAATAGCCCAGCCGCTTGACTCCTGCATTAAGCCCATCCAGAACCTTGACAAATAAATTCAAAATGCTGTGATGGCACTCCTGGCTGAATGTCATTACTTCAGTACAGCAATTAGGTTGCCCTTATTTCTTGTGTGACAAAGAAATCAAAAATATTTTCAGCATAGCGCACAGATATGGAGATATTTTTGTTGCATTATTCCAAATGAATAGATTATGATTCAAAAAATACATGTATAAATATTAACAAAAATAAACATTAACAAATAAATAAAATGACATTTGCAAATAAAAAAACATATTCACAAATATCTTATGCACGTATTTGTGGATCATGTCCTGTACATTTGTGAATGGCTTTCTGTGCATTTGTGTATCGCTGCAAACATTTGTGGATTTTGAAACATTTCTAGCGAAAAGACGTGCTGACAAAGCCACAAATGCATGGACTCCACCCACCGTCTACTCAAGCCAATCAGATAACAGCCACATTTCGCTGACCAATCGTAGCATGTTCTTGCTATAACCTTCATTCATCTGCATTGGCTCAGCAAATATAAGGGTGTGGCCACCCTTAGTCTTTTGATTGGTCTTCCCCCATGTTAATTGATAATTAGAGTATATAGGAGTGTTGTGTGTTAAATGGGATAGGCACACTCTGTGGGATAGTTTCCCTCAGGAGTGGCTCTTGCTCAGTATCTAAGATTTTTATTATCCATAGACTTGTGTTTATTATCATTACTGACTGTTGTTGTATTAGTTTAATTCAATAAAACAATTTGTATAGATTCATTCTATTCTACTCTGTTCTATTATTTAATAATAATAATAAAAAAATAAAATAAAACCTAGCTACGTGTACTGTGCTAGACTAACTGAGACTTGTCATGGCACTTGTATACTGTTGTTCTTTCGTTGGTCTGATTGCTTCTATTGTTCTCATTTGTAAGTCGCTTTGGATAAAAGCGTCTGCTAAATGATTAAATGTAAATGTAAATGTTGTTGTTTGATTCCTATTTTATGTTGCGGCTTTAAATGAACAGGTCGTAACAAAGGGCCATAAAAATATCAATGGATACATGATATTCATTGGTTAAAACACTTGATCACACAAACAATATTTCATATAAATCAGACTTACTAGTTTTAAAGTAAAATTTATGTTACAGCATCCCAAAAAAACTTCTTTTTTTTTTTTTTTATCACTGCGCCCATGTGGTCATTTGGGCCCATATTTGATATTATATGTGTCAATATGCCCTATTTTTGTCACCGCAATTGTGCTTTAAAAGGCAAAATAGGCCATTGTGTCATGTTTACAGCTGCACCTGGATGCATTAAAGCAAAAGTGTGAATCATTTGCACTTCATCATGTCGCGCCTTGTCCAGTGTTGACAGTATCGCTGATTATAATGATTTATATTTGAACAAATCGCAAGGGTGTTACTAATCATCAGGATCTGTGAATGATCATAAATTGTGTATAATCCTGAGTTTATCCTCATTCACTGATCCTGATGGAAATATTAAGAAGTCAAACAGGATTTTTTAGCCACACAAACAGCTCTTCAGCTCAATTGTACGAAGTGTGTCCATAGATAGCAGTTCCTTACAGGGGTGCGAATAAATGAATCTGCTCCCACCTTGAATGTAAAGCAAAACGTGATTGGCTATAGTGAGAAAGTGGTCAACAATTGGTCAGCGAAGTGTGGCTGTTATCTGATTGGCTTGATCCACGCATTTGTGGATTTATCAGCACATCTTGTCACTACAAATGTTTCAAAATTAGGACAATATTTGGCCGAGATACAACTATTTGAAAATCTGGAATCTGAGGGTGCAAAAATATCTAAATATTGAGAAAATCACTTTTAAAGTTGTCCAAATGAAGTTCTTAGCAATGCATATTACTAATCAAAAATTAAGTTTTGATATATTTATGGTATGAACATATCAAATATATATACAAAATATCTTCATGGAACATGATCTTTACTTAATATCCTAATGATTTTTGGCATAAAAGAAAAATATACTACATACCCATACAATGTATTGTTTGCTATTGCTACAAATATACCCGTGTGACTTATGACTGCTTTTGTGCTCCAGGGTCACATATTTTGTAAAATGATCTTTTGCTTATAAAAGGTGTTGTATGTATTTTATTCCAAAATTGTAATCGAATTAATTAAATGTTGTGATTAAGTATTTAAAGATCATTCAAAGGCATTATTGTAGCACGATTAAATATTTGAATTCAAAAAGTGCCCTTATAAGTCAATATATTGCAGGTTTTTACCACTGAACATAAGCCTATCACTAACCCACAGTGTTCCACTTTGCAATCGGTCTTTAGTAAATTTAGGATTTATACATTTAGGTCATTCATACGGTGGCCGAGAGAGCTCAATGTGCTGCAACTTCAGAAAACACATGCAAATAGAAAAAGCACCAGCAAATCAAGAAAACATCTTCATCAGTTTGACAGCAGGTGCTGCAAATGCTCACAACACAACCAAATAAAGAATTTTATTTTCAGCCAGTTTCTTAGTTTGGTTGTGTTGAGAGCATTTGCAACGCGTGTATTGTCAAATTGATGAAGTTGTTTTCAGAATTTGCAGGTGTTTTTTCTATTTGCAGCGCGTTGAGCTCTCTCGGCCAGCGCACATTCAACTAGGATTGGCTGTTGTATCTGTCTGTGAGCGCATGACTTTTTTCTATTTCTGGTGTATGTGCACATGCAGACTGACATTTTTGGCTGTTGTGCCACATATCAGTGTTAAGATGGCATATCAAACTACAAACAATGAACCCTTTTCACATTTTCGGGCTTCTCTGAAGCGAAAGTTGTCATAGTCAGGTAAACTTCAATAGTGCTGAATGGGAACTACAACAAATATGTTTTTTGCATTATTATTTGCCCCAGTAGCAAAGGGGGGGAAAAATCCATGATAGCGTTTCTATGACTTTCCAAAAGAGGAAAAAAATATTGAGAGATTGATTACACTGGTCAGAAGAAAGATGTCAAATTTGCTGTCACTCCTTCAGCTATTAGAAATACTAAAACTAGTTTAATGCAATTTAATGCCAAGGCACAAAAACACAAAATATAGTGTTATAAATGTACATTAAAATTAGAAAAGAAAATCACAATAAAAATGTGCTAGATGTACAATGTTAATAACAAAGGAAATGCGTCAACACTGTTTGTGAAAGGGTCCATTCATTCCTTTAAAGAGTATTTTAGTGTCTTAAAGTATGTTTCTGTTGCAGTCCATTTAGCTGTACTGAACAAAAAAACAGATCACATGTCAAAAGTATTTATTTATTTACTTATTTATGTATGTATACTATTTTTATATAAGTATTCATGTTAAATTGACACGGTAAACTGACACCCCTACAAAAAATCTCACTGGATAGTTACAAGATTTGCAAAATGAATATTTGGAAGGGGAAAATTGGTATTTCTATGGTGCCCGAGAAGTGCAAAACAAATCACAATTCTGAAAACAAAATAACAAATTACAAACTCAAATGCAAATCTAAAAATCACCGTATATATATCCAACTGACACACTAAAGCAAAAGATATAAATAACCATCTTGAGAGTGTGTGTGTGTGTGTGTGAGTGAGTGAGTGAGTGTACAGGTATATATGGTTTATGAGGACACAAATGTGTATAATGACATGGGCACTACAACGTAAACATGGTTTATGAGGACACTTCCTGTGTCCCCATAGTAAAACAAAAGGCTTAAAAATTCAAAAATTGCCAGTAGTTTCCTGTAAGGGGTAGGTTTAGGTGTAGGGCGATAGAAAATACAGTATAAAAACCATTACGCCTATGGAGAGTCCCTGTAAAACACAAATGCAAGTATGTGTGTGTGTGTGTGTGTGTGTGTGTGTGTGCATATTTTGTTAGCGTTTGGGGGCATATTTACCTTACAAAAGTAAACTAAATCTGACAAAACCTCTGTTTTGGGTTGCTTCCATTTGGAAAATCATAAAGAACATCAACATCTTGTTCAAGGGGAAGTGCGGGCAGGCATGGAGGAAGTAAGGGCTGGCAGTAGAGGTCTGCGCGGGACTGTTTTTAGTCCCGCTCCCGCAAGGTTCTATCCCACACCCACCCGCTCCCGCTATATATTCAAGTTCAAGTTCAAGTTCAAGTTTATTTCTAAAGCACATTTAAAAACAGCTAAAACAGCTGAAAAGTGCTGTACACTGTCAATAGCACAAATACAATAAGTAAAATATTAATAGCATAATATGCATAATATCAAACATGACAATAACGAAATCAATTAATAAACGCCAAAGTAAAAAGATGAGTTTTTAGACAGGATTTAAACACAGGTAGAGTGGAGGCCATTCTAATTTGAGATGGTAAGTTGTTCCAGAGAGTAGGACCAGCCACTTCAAACGCTCTATTTCCTCTCGTCTTTAGACGAGTGCGAAGGATCTGGAGGAGAAGTTTTTCCTCGGATCGTAATCGTCTTGTGGGGATGTAGGGATGAAGTAGGTTTGTAAGATAAGGCGGAGCTAAATTGTTCAATGATTTGTAGACAAATAGAAGAATTTTAAACTCAATTCTGTGCTGAACAGGCAGCCAATGCAGGGATCTCAGAATGGGTGTAACATGATCAAATTTTTTACACCCCTTCAGAAATCTAGCTGCTGCATTTTGTACTACCTGTAAACGAGAAATTTGAGTTTTTGAAATGCCATAGTACAGCGAGTTACAGTAATCCAGCCGTGACGTGATGAAGGCATGGATGGCAATCTCTAGGGAAACTACAGAAAGAAATGGTTTAATTTTAGAAAGGGACCGAAGGTAGAAGAAGCTGGAGCCTACGACAGAACTGATCTGTTTATCGAATTTTAAAGAATTATCAAACTCTACACCCAAATTTCGCACTGAAGGGGAAATAAATGAATTTAGGTGCTTAAAATCAAATTGATTTTGATGCCTGGGGTCTGAGGAGTTAAAAACGATGACCTCCGTTTTATCTGTGTTTAAGAAAAGAA
>NW_015652156.1:49595-53215 GCF_001515625.1 Sinocyclocheilus rhinocerous
GCACTGAAGGGGAAATAAATGAATTTAGGTGCTTAAAATCAAATTGATTTTGATGCCTGGGGTCTGAGGAGTTAAAAATTATGACCTCCGTTTTATCTGTGTTTAAGAAAAGAAAATTTTTAGAAAGCCAGGATTTAACATCATCAAGACAAGCAGATAAAGTATTTACAGCACTTTCTTTTTTCCTAGTAACTGGTAAATATATTTGCATGTCATCGGCATAACAATGAAAAGAAACTCCATGCTTTCTAAACACAGAACCCAGAGGAAGTAAATATAGAGGAAAAAAAGAGTAGGAGCTAAAATCGAGCCCTGAGGAACACCACATGTTGAAAGACCCAGAGATGAAGTACAATTACCTATTTTAACCCTAAATCTTCTATTAGTTAAAAAGGATTTAAACCAACTTAGAACAGCACCTCCCAGGCCTACAAAAGATTCTAATCGAGAGATAAGAATCTTGTGATCAACAGTATCAAAGGCTGAAGATAGGTCCAGCATTACTAAAATGACGGAATCTCCAAAATCTGTAGCCATTAAAACGTCATTAAGAACATTTATAAGAGCTGTTTCAGTACTGTGCAAAGATTTGAACCCAGACTGGAATGTCTCATAAATCTGATTATTTGTTAAAACGGACTGAAGCTGTAAACACACAATTTTTTCCATCACCTTAGAAATAAACGGTAATACAGATATTGGCCGAAAATTGGATAAAACAGTAGTGTCAAGTGAAGGTTTTTTTAGGATAGGAGAGACTGTGGCCATTTTCAGACTGTCTGGTATAAATCCAGATGACAAACATTTATTCAACAATGACACAAGCTCTGGTCCCACTGTGTCAATTATTTGTCTCAGATAGCGAGGGTGTATTATATCACATGGAGAAGAGGAAGGTTTCAATTTAACAATTATGTCCTTCACTGATTGTAGAGAAACCAGATTGAAGGTAGTCCAGGTAGTCACAGATATCGTGCTTGTTTGAGTTTCATAGTCAGTGTCTTGAATCTGAGCCCTCAGATTAGAGACTTTTTCACCGAAATATCGCAGAAAATCGTCACAGAGTGTATTGGTAGGATGTTGGATAACGCTAACAGGTGGATTCAACACAGAGTTTGATGATGCTTATCAATTAGATCAGAGAAATAAGAGGATTTAGCGGTCTTTACTGCTCTCTGGCAAGAGGATAAGCAGTCCTTAAGAATGTCAAAGGAAATTTGTAGTTTGTCTTTTTTTCCATTTTCTTTCAGCCTGCCTACAGGCTTGTCTCAAGGAGCGAACATTCTGGTCAACCCAGGGCTCTGTTTTGAGTTTAGGCCTGAAAGGCTTGACAGGTGCAATACGGTTTAGGATGTCCGACCATACAGTATTTAAATGCTCAAGATGTTTATCTGCATCTAGATCAGATGTTAAAGTCTCTATTGGAATTGAGGAACTGATTTCAGAATAGTGCTTAGTAAATTCTTCAGGAAAACAAGGCGAGTAGGTACGAGATCGGCGAATATCATGAACAGTATTTAAGGGGATAGCGGGCAGAGACACGTTAAAAATAATGGGAAAATGATCAGAAATAAGGGATTGAATTACCTCCATTTCTGTTATAGAGAGGCCAAAAGACAGTATTAAGTCTAAGGTGTGTCCTAAAATGTGCGTGGGGTGATTGACCCACTGTATCAAATTAAAAGAGTTTACTGTATTCTGGAAATCAGATGTAAGTAGCTTTGAGGGACAGCATAAATGAACATTAAAATCTCCTAATAAAAGAATACGAAACATGCATCATGCTTCACCAACATCATGCAAACAAAACTGATAACACTGCGATTTTCAATGCACATACATGACTGTACAGCAACCAGTGAACACCTGAACTTTCTCAGTGATAGACCTATGAGCTGTGTTTATCTGCATGTCTGCATCATGATTCCACACTGAGAAGAATTGACAGAGGAATTGAAAAATCTGACTGTGAGACTTCACGAAGATGGAAAAGCATACAGGAAGATCAGTGATCAACTAAAAACAGTGGTTGCTGCATGAATCAGGAGGTATAGAATGAGCCAGAGCACCACTAATCAGAGCGATAATGGCCATCCTCCTAAAATAACACCACGAAAAGTGCGCTACTTGCACAATCTAGTTTTAAAAAATTTGGCACAGGGGTTATCAGTGGAAATCAGTGGAGTTTCTGTGACAATTCAGGTAGACATTGTATAATATGCAACCTCTTGTTTGCTCTTCAGTACAAAACTACAAGAATACCCTTTGCTTAAGAACAGGAAAAGAAGCCCAGGTGAATATTGGGAGCACATTCTTTGGTCAGATGAGTCCATGATACATTTGTTCATCTCAGATGTTTGGCATTAACCTGGTCAGGGATACATGAGTGTTGAGTCTTAGGAGATGACATTTGTAGATGACACTATAAATGCCAGTTGATGTACCAAAATACTGGCTGACAAGATGACTTCCAGTCTGCAGATGAGGAATATTCCAGCAAGATAATGATCCAAAGCACACTGCTAAAATCACACATGATTATCTAAAGAAGGAAAAAGTGAAAACTATGACCCGGCCAGGTATGTCACCTGACTGAAATCCAATGATCACCGTTTTTTTAAAGGGTATTTTAAAGAGAAAGACTGAACAACACAACCCCTCCAGCAAATAACATATATTAAGTACAATACTTGATTATTCTGCTTTGTTTATTTAAAGGAAAGGCCTTATATGGGCAATGATGTAACTGTTACATATGTATTTTTATAATATAATGAGTGTAAACTGTCACAAATCCTGTCTATGAACTTCCGTTCACTCACCACCAGAGGTCACCAGCTCACCACATGGACTTTCACACTACACAGCTGAGTGCACTGATTACACACACACAGCTGAACCCTATCATACACGCTTTATAAGCCTTGTTCTTCCTCTTCCAGAGCGCCGAGTATTGTTTAGCGTTTATCACTGTGATAGCTACTTTACGGAGCCTGCTCTAGTTTTCATAGTCTAGTCATAGTCTTGCCTTGCCTGTTTTCCTGGTTCCTGATTCTTGCCACGTATCTTGGATTAACCCTTTGCTTGATGTTTTGGACTGTGTTTGCTCCTCGCCTGGCCTTATGCTCACGTTTACGGATTACCCCTCTTGTCAAGCCCTCTGGATTACGTTTGCTGTCGTCTGATTCAAGCCCGTTTAGGATTGCTCTTTTGTCTTGCCTGTGCCATACTTGTTTGCTGTTGTTCGACCCTGCCTGTGTTTTTGACTGTTTATTAATAAAAGCTTGCACATGGATCCGCACGCCTCTCGTCTCGTCAGCCCCGTAATGGTAACACTGTGAAATGTTACAATTTAAAATAACTATTTTCTATTTGAATACATTGTAAAATGCAATTTATTGCTGTGAATTTTCATCATCATTATTCCAGTCTTCAATGATACATGATCCTTCAGAAATCATTCTAATATTTTCTAATAAATATTTCTGATTTTTAATAAATATAGGGGATGTAGGGGAAGTCGTGGCCTAATGGTGAGAGAGTCGGACTTGTAACCCAAATGTTGCGGGTTCGAGTCTCGTACCGGCAGGGATTGTAGGTGGGGGGAGTGAATGTACAGC
>NW_015652156.1:56174-59036 GCF_001515625.1 Sinocyclocheilus rhinocerous
GGACTGTGTTTGCTCCTCGCCTGGCCTTATGCTCACGTTTACGGATTACCCCTCTTGTCAAGCCCTCTGGATTACGTTTGCTGTCGTCTGATTCAAGCCCGTTTAGGATTGCTCTTTTGTCTTGCCTGTGCCATACTTGTTTGCTGTTGTTCGACCCTGCCTGTGTTTTTGACTGTTTATTAATAAAAGCTTGCACATGGATCCGCACGCCTCTTGTCAGCTCCTTAACAGTAACATTTGTATGATGTGATATAGTTGAATTCGAGATCAAAGAGATGAGGATGAGATTGCTCTGTATGTCACTTTACAAGTAGGCTCAAAGTAGAAAAAAAACATGTATTAGAATAACTTTATAAGTATTGTGATATTACACGGGGGTGTACTCACTTCTGTACTGTAACAGTAATACAATATTCCATTAAATGATTTTTTTTACAAAGAACCAAATCCAGAATTCAATCTAATCTGTTTTTCTGAGATACCATGAACTAAAGCGTATAAACACACTTGCATGTACGTGTGATTTCATTCTTACCTTCATAACCATCCTGGTCCAGATCTCCAGCACTACTGACAGTCATCCCAAACATAGAGTCGTATGTTCCATTGAGCCGGATCGGTCGTGCCTTTTCCCAGTGGCTGGCTGGGTTCAGGTACACATACACAGCACCTCCAATCTCTGCCTTTCGGTCAAAGAAATTCGGAGCTCCCACTACAAGATCTGTCCAACTGTAGGTGAAATCATCCTGTTAGATATTAAGCACATCAGATTCATGGCTTTACACATGGACATGTGAAGTGTCTTACCCATCACTGTTCAGATCAGCTACGGCCACAGAATAACCGAAGGAGGAGGCCAGTTCCTCACCCCACAGAATGTGATCAGGCATCAGCCGGTAGACATTGTCCTTCCGTAGCAGAACCACGGCTCCTGTGTGTTTGGCTCGAGGAGCTCCAGCAACAAACGTCAGCTCAGACTTACTCATAATACCTCTGGCTGAATCCACAGAGAAACCTGTGATGAGAAGGGACAGATTCACAAATGAAAACAAACAGACGATTTTGTACCTGATTTTATAGATTTCATATGATCTTGCCCATTTGCCAGTGATTATGGTATATGAGTTTATTAGCGTTGTCAGGGTACCACAACATCAGTAGCTAATACCAGTGTAATGGAATTTGCAAAACAAAAACAAACTATTGAAATATCAATATGTCAATGTTTTTTGTCTACAAACCCAGGTAACTGTTCTGAGCGACGTCCTCAAATGAGCTTTTGGACGGTTCCTGTGTTTTGTAGACCAGAGCATCCTCAACGGGATTGGCCATAAATAACAGCCCTGAGATGAGTTTAGATGAGAAAAGGATGATTTAGAGGGAAAAAACATCAACTCATCAAAAGCATATCTCATTACCTTTCCAGTTGTAGGTCCCCGGAGCCCCAAAGAGGATGTAGTTTTTGTCAGGTGTGAAACTAGCTGACAGGCCCTGCTGGCAGAATCCAAACTGCTCATGTCCTTGAGAACGACCTTCACAAAACTTCCACTCTCCTCCATCCAGATCATCTCTCTCGGTCAAATCTTCACTCAGCACATAACAGCGTCCGATCGGGTCACGGGTCTCAAAGGTTTGGTTGACGTGTTGTCTGAGCTCATAGAGGTGAGCGCATGTCTGACATCACAACACAAACAGGATCATGTAGTGCACATGCCACAATGACCTAGTCCCCATTCTCCATAATTGTGCTTTGATTTTAAAATTGAAACTTTAGGATTGAAAGTCCACATTGTAAGAAAGCAGTGATGGATGAGATACTTGAGTTGCATTGAATTCCTTTACTGAAGGAGTACTTAAATATATCTTTGCTTAAATCTATGTTCATTCCCTATCAGGTTGCGTTTTGAATGCGCACAGCACTCATGATGGAGAATGCAATGAGGGTCACTACGTTTGCTGGGCTTCTGGGCTGGACCTGATCTCGAGCGTGCTCAGTGCTGATGATTGTGGGTGTTTCAAGGACACAAAGGATGCATTTGATGCATCCTTTTAAAAATGTTGAAAGAAGAACGTGAAATGAAGGCTGCCTTCCAAGGATCCTCCATGTTGAGGTGGCCTTTGACAGCACTTCATGATGTGGCAGGTGAAGTATGCCGCTTTACAAGGATTCTAAACAAAAACACTTGAACCAGCTCATCAAGGTGTTCAGGATGATTTGAAAAAAAACTAGCATGAGTGCTGGAGCAGGATTGGAACTGAAGTCTGCAGGAAGGTAGCCTTCCTGGAGCAGGGCTGACTGACCTTTCTGAACTTTGTGCATGATGTTATTTACTGTATACATGGCACATCAGATCTGTCTGATCTACCTGTCACAGGTATAAAACATACTTACCACTACTTTTCCACCGATTCCTTGACTTTTGACTGTGACACCCAACCACTGGTTGTCTTTGCTCTCTCGTTCCAGATTCACTTGAGAAAACGAGAAACATTTTTCCTTGAATGGATACAGTTTAGCAGAGCAAACACTTTAGTTCATCACATAAAAATGAAGCTAAAATGGTCTTAATAAGTGTTACCATGTCCATCGATGTCCACTCGTTCACACTTCTCCGGGGTAACCGGACAGCGATACAGTGCACCGGGACGGCTGCTCCACAAAGTTCCTGTGCCGCGGGACTGAGGAGCCCCAACCAATATCCTGCAGAGGAAGACTAACACTTTAAATGTTGTTCCTACGTCACTAACAGTTAGCAGTTTCAAGAAAACAAAATCATAGCTGCATCATTTTTATAATTCATTACATCAGTGGTCTCCAACATGGCGTGGTCTCCTCCATGCGGGCTACCAACACCTGGTCAA
>NW_015652156.1:59976-67753 GCF_001515625.1 Sinocyclocheilus rhinocerous
TTCGGACTGTGTTTGCTCCTCGCCTGGCCTTATGCTCACGTTTACGGATTACCCCTCTTGTCAAGCCCTCTGGATTACGTTTGCTGTCGTCTGATTCAAGCCCGTTTAGGATTGCTCTTTTGTCTTGCCTGTGCCATACTTGTTTGCTGTTGTTCGACCCTGCCTGTGTTTTTGACTGTTTATTAATAAAAGCTTGCACATGGATCCGCACGCCTCTTGTCAGCTCCTTAACAGTAACATTTGTATGATGTGATATAGTTGAATTCGAGATCAAAGAGATGAGGATGAGATTGCTCTGTATGTCACTTTACAAGTAGGCTCAAAGTAGAAAAAAAACATGTATTAGAATAACTTTATAAGTATTGTGATATTACACGGGGGTGTACTCACTTCTGTACTGTAACAGTAATACAATATTCCATTAAATGATTTTTTTTACAAAGAACCAAATCCAGAATTCAATCTAATCTGTTTTTCTGAGATACCATGAACTAAAGCGTATAAACACACTTGCATGTACGTGTGATTTCATTCTTACCTTCATAACCATCCTGGTCCAGATCTCCAGCACTACTGACAGTCATCCCAAACATAGAGTCGTATGTTCCATTGAGCCGGATCGGTCGTGCCTTTTCCCAGTGGCTGGCTGGGTTCAGGTACACATACACAGCACCTCCAATCTCTGCCTTTCGGTCAAAGAAATTCGGAGCTCCCACTACAAGATCTGTCCAACTGTAGGTGAAATCATCCTGTTAGATATTAAGCACATCAGATTCATGGCTTTACACATGGACATGTGAAGTGTCTTACCCATCACTGTTCAGATCAGCTACGGCCACAGAATAACCGAAGGAGGAGGCCAGTTCCTCACCCCACAGAATGTGATCAGGCATCAGCCGGTAGACATTGTCCTTCCGTAGCAGAACCACGGCTCCTGTGTGTTTGGCTCGAGGAGCTCCAGCAACAAACGTCAGCTCAGACTTACTCATAATACCTCTGGCTGAATCCACAGAGAAACCTGTGATGAGAAGGGACAGATTCACAAATGAAAACAAACAGACGATTTTGTACCTGATTTTATAGATTTCATATGATCTTGCCCATTTGCCAGTGATTATGGTATATGAGTTTATTAGCGTTGTCAGGGTACCACAACATCAGTAGCTAATACCAGTGTAATGGAATTTGCAAAACAAAAACAAACTATTGAAATATCAATATGTCAATGTTTTTTGTCTACAAACCCAGGTAACTGTTCTGAGCGACGTCCTCAAATGAGCTTTTGGACGGTTCCTGTGTTTTGTAGACCAGAGCATCCTCAACGGGATTGGCCATAAATAACAGCCCTGAGATGAGTTTAGATGAGAAAAGGATGATTTAGAGGGAAAAAACATCAACTCATCAAAAGCATATCTCATTACCTTTCCAGTTGTAGGTCCCCGGAGCCCCAAAGAGGATGTAGTTTTTGTCAGGTGTGAAACTAGCTGACAGGCCCTGCTGGCAGAATCCAAACTGCTCATGTCCTTGAGAACGACCTTCACAAAACTTCCACTCTCCTCCATCCAGATCATCTCTCTCGGTCAAATCTTCACTCAGCACATAACAGCGTCCGATCGGGTCACGGGTCTCAAAGGTTTGGTTGACGTGTTGTCTGAGCTCATAGAGGTGAGCGCATGTCTGACATCACAACACAAACAGGATCATGTAGTGCACATGCCACAATGACCTAGTCCCCATTCTCCATAATTGTGCTTTGATTTTAAAATTAAAACTTTAGGATTGAAAGTCCACATTGTAAGAAAGCAGTGATGGATGAGATACTTGAGTTGCATTGAATTCCTTTACTGAAGGAGTACTTAAATATATCTTTGCTTAAATCTATGTTCATTCCCTATCGGGTTGCGTTTTGAATGCGCACAGCACTCATGATGGAGAATGCAATGAGGGTCACTACGTTTGCTGGGCTTCTGGGCTGGACCTGATCTCGAGCGTGCTCAGTGCTGATGATTGTGGGTGTTTCAAGGACACAAAGGATGCATTTGATGCATCCTTTTAAAAATGTTGAAAGAAGAACGTGAAATGAAGGCTGCCTTCCAAGGATCCTCCATGTTGAGGTGGCCTTTGACAGCACTTCATGATGTGGCAGGTGAAGTATGCCGCTTTACAAGGATTCTAAACAAAAACACTTGAACCAGCTCATCAAGGTGTTCAGGATGATTTGAAAAAAAACTAGCATGAGTGCTGGAGCAGGATTGGAACTGAAGTCTGCAGGAAGGTAGCCTTCCTGGAGCAGGGCTGACTGACCTTTCTGAACTTTGTGCATGATGTTATTTACTGTATACATGGCACATCAGATCTGTCTGATCTACCTGTCACAGGTATAAAACATACTTACCACTACTTTTCCACCAATTCCTTGACTTTTGACTGTGACACCCAACCACTGGTTGTCTTTGCTCTCTCGTTCCAGATTCACTTGAGAAAACGAGAAACATTTTTCCTTGAATGGATACAGTTTAGCAGAGCAAACACTTTAGTTCATCACATAAAAATGAAGCTAAAATGGTCTTAATAAGTGTTACCATGTCCATCGATGTCCACTCGTTCACACTTCTCCGGGGTAACCGGACAGCGATACAGTGCACCGGGACGGCTGCTCCACAAAGTTCCTGTGCCGCGGGACTGAGGAGCCCCAACCAATATCCTGCAGAGGAAGACTAACACTTTAAATGTTGTTCCTACGTCACTAACAGTTAGCAGTTTCAAGAAAACAAAATCATAGCTGCATCATTTTTATAATTCATTACATCAGTGGTCTCCAACATGGCGTGGTCTCCTCCATGCGGGCTACCAACACCTGGTCAAACATATTCTATAAGTAATTTTTTTTTCAGGATAACTACATAAGGTAGGAAAAATAACTTTGGTTACATTTCATATAACATTAAAACAAAATCATTTAATAATTTTCAATATTTAGAAGTTTGCATATATCAATATACATTGACATACGTTACATAGGCTGTAAGTTCTGTGAGTTGAGGCGTTGGTGGGAAAAAGAAAACAACTTAGATAAAAGATAAATCTGTATGTCTCATCTGAGGAGCTAGTATAGCAGTAGCAATTTCACCACAACCCACAAGACCTTTATGCACCAGGTACTTCACTGAGAAAAGAAAAGTTAGTTGAAAGCACCATTAAGCTGACAAAAATCTTTTTTTTACCAGACCTGCTAAAAAGTCACAGGCTGCAACCAAAGCTTCATTTAGAGTTGCTCATATTTCTTTTAGAAACACACAAAAAAAATAATTCTCAGATGGTGACATTGTCAAGAGAGCAATGACTGTGATAGCAAACACTCCGTTTAAAGATCACAAGAATGGAAATTAAATAATGTCTGCACTCTCTGATGTTCAACTTGGAGCTAACACAATTGCAAGACGGATCATAGAAATGTCAGCTAATGTAACAGAGCAGCTGGAGCAAGACCAATGTGACGAGTCTGTAGATTTTAGTAGTACAGCTCATGGTTTCATCAGAATGATTTTCAGTGATTTTTCAGTGAAATAGGAATTTCTGACATTAATTCCTTTCAAGACAACAATGAGGGTTGTTGATATTTATGATGATGTGAAGAAGTACTTCATAGACACGAACGTGCCATTGGAAAAGTTGGTATTGGTAACAACTGATGGAGCCCCTGCAATGACTGGCCGGCATACAGGCTTTGCTGCGCTATGCAGAGGAGAACCAGATTCTACATTACCTACAATTTTCTACATTACCACTGCATTATACACCAACAGGCAATGTGTGCCAAAGTGATAAGATTTGATCACGTCATGGACTCCAGTTATTAAACAGTCCCTCCAGGATTTCGCGGGACTTTTTTCGGATTTTTGCGGCCTAAAACGACTGATTTTGCTTCGGCTTTTCTCAAAATTTGCGGTGATATTTGCGGCATTTCTTATTGTTTTGCAGTGAAAATATACCACAGACAACATTCTTCTAACATTGTTATGACTTTTCTGACTTCGAGAACCATTGTAGTGCTCCAGACTAACATTTGAGGACACTAGCACCAGTGCCATTAAGTTCTACATAAGGTGGCAGCAGCACCTGAGAGTAAAGCACTCACCCTAATCGCACATGTACATCTTGGAGATGTCTGTTTGATGTCTGCATTGGCATATGCAAGATGATTTTTTTTAGTGTTTGCTCATCTGCAATACATCTCTAAGACGTTTCCTGTCAGATGTCAATTTGACATTTATTGACAAGACATTTATTAGAATGCATGTAAAACTGCTTCCGATACGTTTATCAGATTACACAGCAGATGTTTTCCAGATTTTTAGCAGACAGCTTACAGATGTACTTGTGCTGTCTGGGTAGTTGAGATGCAGATAAAATTAACTTTTATTACTGTCATTCATAATGTCTAAATATAATTTAATAAATACAAAAAAATATATATTAGGGGTGGAAATGGCTAATAAGCCTATAAGTACTTCTCTGGGTTGTTACTAGAAGGTATAATTTAATGTCTTTTTTATTTTTAAATAAGTCTTTACATTAACACATGAAACTTTTAGTTTTATAAATGGGGCAACCTATGAAGGATGAACAAATAGTCATCACATTAAAAATAACTTTCAAATTCAGTAATACTTAAAGCTTTGAAGTGCTGGGAAAAGTTGTGTGAAGCATTTAAAAACACTCGAAAACATTAGACCATTTCTGCCACAAGTTGTTCCTGTAGTTTTACTATGTTAAATCCATGGTGAATGGTGGGGATTTGTATTTATTGTTGCGGCTCCGGCCCGAGCAAATAAACAATCTGCGCTGCATAGCCCTAGCTTTCAGTTAGTTTGTCCAATGTAGCTCATGATGAGAAAGCAAGGCTGTTCATTCCATTTTTGGAACCTTTCTTTGACTGAATGCGCATTGCAATGATGTCACGGGACGCGTCTAAGCCCAAAATCTGTGGAAAATCTGCGGCAATTCCGAAAATTTGCGAGCTCTTGCGAAAATTGTGGAGTTTGCTTGATGTTGTGATAAATTCAGCGATCGCAGAATCACAAAATCCTGGAGGGACTGATTAAACCACTAACAGCATCCGGTCCAAAACCAAACAGCACATTCAAGTTACATCTGCAGCGTCTCTCAGCTGAATATGGTGACTTTTTGCTCCACACTAAAATTCGCTGGCTGAGCAGAGGAAGGATTTTGCAACATTGTTCATCACATTTGTGTGAAATCAAAGTGTTCATGGAATCCAGAGGGGCAGACACCTTCATGCTTCAGTACACTGACTGGCTACTGGACCTTGCCTTCCTAACTTCCTAACATCACTGGGAAACTGAATCATTTGAACTGTGAAATTCAAGGCAAGGTAAGACAACCAGTGACACACTCAGTGCTGTAAATGCATTTCAAAGCCAAGATAAGCTTTTTCTCCACATATTTACAGAGCGCCAGTATGTGAAGTGTGACGTGGATTGTGACGTGACTCCTGACGTTGTTTGTGACCCCGATGGCCTGGGCAGAGCATGCTCTTGTGCTTCTCGTTATTGTTGTGTTGGCCGTCACCACTAAAAGCTTGACTAAACTATTCTCTTGTGTCAGCGATTCAATGTACCTCACCTACACACTGGCGTGGTGGCAGCGTTATCGTATTCACTCCCCAAACGTTCCAGTGAGCTCACGTGAGATCCATTCACGCTATAATCGCACGCAAGCGAGCTGCGTTGTGGATTATCACCGCTGACGACACTTGAGACATTAGTCATAGCAAATACGCACAGAGCACCTAAGCAGTGGTGTCTAATGAAAGTTGAGACTGTGAATTCATTTGAGAACTGGCGTCAGAACCTTGCTTACATGTTATCTTTGGACACCGAGTTCGCTCCCTTTCTAGTTGATGGCGCACGCTGGGAAAAGAAGAGGAGGGCTTCACCCTGGGTGTTCAGGGTACTTGGACTGCTCTTCTCAGTGTCTGGACTTGCTGCACCCCTCAGCTCTTCCACTTCTGTCAAGCCCTTAAGTTCTAGGTGCTGTTTCAGACTGATATCTCATAACTGACCTCCCGCCTGGCCCTGATTTTGCACCTGGGTTTCTCTTTGTGGCCTCTTTGCCTTTCTCAGACTGCTTATCCAGCTCTAATCCTTGACCCTTCTCCCTTTCCGGTTGGAGTTTGCCACAGAACTCAGTGGCCTGTGGACTTGTTTGCTTTTCGTGTTTTACCTTATTTTCAAAGTTTTTGTCTGATTAACTGCTTGGATCCTCAGCATTTGCCCTGACAACCTCAATCTATCTGAACATATCAGGACATAGGTTCTGATCTGATCTGTTTCCCTGCCCATTTTTCTCCTCTCACTTTCATTTTCGCTTGTCCTTTCCACGTGGTGGCCACTCATGATTCTCATCTGTTCCATCTCTAAACTCTTGCCTAAGGTCTTGTCTCGCTGTGTCTTGAAAGTTCTCTACTCAGAGGTCTCTCCTCTCTGGTTCTCAGACTGCCATGCCCGGTGCCTCAACCCCTCGTGTCTGGTTCTGTTCTCTCACCCGTGTCTTGCTCTTTCATCTTGGTCGTTGGTTCAGACTTCTTACCTGGTACTGACCACCCCCTGTGCCTGTGCCCACTGCCAGCTGAGTTTGTTCCGAGACACCTTGTTTTTCTTTGTGTTAAATAAAGCATTGTTCTACTCAAATGCTGCAGGATCTTTTCCATTCACTAACTTCATCTCTTTTTTTTCATTTTTGAAGCCTTTGTGCCTTTTAGTCAACTGTTTTTTTTTTATATGATATGGATGTATGATATCAGTTCTCCTCAAGGTTCACACAGGTGTCCTAGCATATGAAGCACAGGTGTAGAGAATTACATTAAAGGGATAGTTCACCCAAAAATGAAAATTCTGTCATACTACTTTCATTATTTTAGCATTTCCAACAGAACAACTTGCTGTAAGTGTGCTAGTGCATCTAGTTCATTCTTTACAATAAATGAAATGCTTTAGTTTTAAATAAAATTATAATGTTCAGACATTTATACTTCTCTACTTTTGGAACTGCCATATATAGGAATAAATATACCAATTTGATGAAGCATTTGCACTCCACGCCACCAGCCATTTGTACAGCCTTTGATGCTTTTGAACTTTTACATTGTGATTAAAATATAACTTTGAAAACTCACCAATGCATTTTTTTCTTACACACTAGTAGTAAACTAGTGTGTATTACAAAGATCAGTGGGGATTTATGAAATTCTGGAATATGAAATTTGAACGAAGTAAATCATTCAGTATTACAGGAACTAAAACTATAATGACCATGTTGCAATTTAGCATGTTTGTATCACTGGTGATCTGATGTGTACACTGAAGACAGTTTCAATGTCATAAGCTCACGAGGTGTTTTTTTTTTAATGTTAGGCTGTTAAATTGATTGGTCTAGAGAGAGAGAGAGAAAAAAAAGGCTTAGATTTACCAGAGTTTGTAATGTTAATGGCACTGTGTCTCGATAAAAGGGTTTTGCAAGAACCACAAATGTCCAGGCGTTGCATATATTGCATACCCTTTTTTGAGCCCCTGGCTCTTTTTAACAAGCTTTGTATTATGGAGTGGGAAAGAAAGCTGAAGATCTTTGAAGACAGAATGTGAGGGACCGTGTCTTGCCCTCTGTGTTGTGTTGTGGTGCCTGGATGTGGTACAAGTGCTCCAAAAACTCTGGGAACTCATTAGCATGAAAAAGACTCCATGTGAAAGGCATCTAA
>NW_015652156.1:67958-79720 GCF_001515625.1 Sinocyclocheilus rhinocerous
ATATACATATTCTCATCAAAAAGCTCTTTAATATGTACCTCCTTCCTTTTTCAAGGGACCATTGACTCAAAAGCTGTTTCATGCACAGGTGTGGGCTATTCTTTCGTTATTTCTACACCAATTAAGCAGGTAAAAGGTCTGGAGTTGATTCTAAGTGTGCCATTTGCATTTGGAAACTTGCTGTAGTGCTCCAAAAACTCTGGGAACTCATTAGCATGAAAAAGACTCCATGTGAAAGGCATCTAAATGGAGGACAATGAGCCGATCCCCGCCCCCCTCCCTCCTCCTGCTCTATTTCAATATTTCTTTCAGCTGTACATTTACTGCTCTGCATTTTTGGATTCCTTTACAACCCTCTACGGACAACATGGCAGTTGAATCACCATTGGCTAGTAAATTCTTTAGTTTACTCGCCAGACTTATATATATATATACACACACACACACACATACACACACACACTGCTGTGAACCCACATCATGCAGTCAAAGGACGTCCACGGAGGACAACAGTGGCAGATGATTGGAGAATCCTCTCCATGGTAAAGAAAAACCCTTTCACAACATCCAGCCAAGTGAAAAACACTCTCCAGGAGGTAGGTGTGTCACTGTCAAAGTCTACAAAAGAGAAGACTTCACGAGAGCAAACACAGAGGGTTCACCACAAGATGCAAACAAGACCAGATTAGACTTTTAGATGCCAAAAAACATCTAAAAAAGCCAGACCACTTCTGGAAAAGCATTTTTAAATATCTGAAAGTACACTCTTAAAATCAGTCAGTCAAGCATTATAACATGATATTATGATTATCAAGTATTATGTAATGATAGAACTTTAGTAATTAGAATTTAAACTTGGTAACCATGTATGAATGCATATTAGTCATTTTAACTGAACTTAGGACTGGTGGTGGTACTTTTTTAGTCATTCAGTGTTTCTGTAAAAAATGGGAAAAAACAAACAATAATACTTATAAGATAATAATAATAATACTACGAATTCTAAGAACACACTAACCGTGCGTTCACACCGCCACCGGCGTGAGCGTCAAAGTGGCCGGAAGTAATTCATTTTCAATGTGAGCCGGAGCTCGGCGCAGCGCGTCTTGGACGGTGTGACTTCAACTCTCCTCGACGCCCTCACCGTCCAAGACGCGCCACGCCACTGCTCGCCGGCGGCAGTGTGAACGCACGGTAAGGATTAACGAGCTGCTGGGCTCATGAATATTAATCAGGGTGTGTGCGTTCGCTCGAACTGATTTGCTGAAATCATAATAGCTGAGCGCCAGCCAATGACATTGTTGTTTGCGCATTAGTTCCGCCTACTACCGGAGAATCCGGCAGTTCTTAAAAGATGAAGAATTTCAAAGGAACTCCGTCATTGTGACAGGAAAATACAACAAAGAATATCGTTTACATGTAGCACGTCAATTCTGCATGGTATGTAAGACTCTCTCTCTCTCTCTCTTTGCGTGTGTGTGAGACAAAGCGATGGCGAGTTGTGCACCTTTACACTAGAGTTTACGGTACGTCAAATACAGGTGCGCTGCACATCCATACTGATTAACTGAAAAATAGCACAGATCGCTTGACAGATGTAACTCTGAAGCACTCAATCAGTTTTTGGCGAATGAAAATATATCTGTGCTAAACTTATATTTAGACACAACTCACACACTGGCGAGTAAAATCTGAGAATCTATTAGCCAGTGGCTAATATTAGACATCATTTAGTTGCCCAGAGTGAAGATTTAGTCGCATATGCGAGTGATTTACTCGCAATGTAGAGGGTTGCTTTAGTAAAGGCTGTTATAAGTATAGATGGTAAATTAGACACACACCCACATGCACACAAACAACAATTTCATTGTCATACAACAGCTTTCCTGAATGTAGGTGTTTTAAACCAGAAAGAGTCTGCTTCAACTCATGACAATCTGCAGCAGTTGTTGGGTGATGCTCCAGTCCTACGTCACATCAATGATGGGAAACAGTTGTGTGGATTTGGGCAGTTTTTTCAGGTCCAACACAACAGAATGAAGACAATGGTGGACAATAAATTACAGTGGGCTCATCCTATTACACAGACACAGAATTCTTTCCAACTGGAAAAGCAAATTGGCTCAAGCCATATATATATATATATATATATACATACAGTATACTGAGAAACTGAGATACTGAAAAAATCTAAATACTGAGAAAATCGCCTTTAAAGTTGTTCAAATGAAGTTCTTAGCCAACACTCTCCAGGAGGTAGGTGTGTCACTGTCAAAGTCTACAAAAGAGAAGACTTCACGAGAGCAAACACAGAGGGTTCACCACAAGATGCAAACAAGACCAGATTAGACTTTTAGATGCCAAAAAACATCTAAAAAAGCCAGACCACTTCTGGAAAAGCATTATTTGGACAGCTGAAATTAAGATCAACCTGTACCAGAATGACGGGAAGAAAAACGTATGGAGAAGGTTTGGAACAGCTCATGACCCAAAGCATGCAACATCATATGTGAAACATGGTGGAGCAGTGTGATGGCATGAGCATGCATGGCTTCCATTGGCACTGGATTGCTGGTGTTTATTGATGATGTGACAGAGGACAGAAGCAACCAGAAGAATTCTGAAGTGTATAGGCATATACTCTCTGCCCAGATTCAGTCAAATGGAATTTTAACAGGTTTCTTGGAGCATCTTGCCACATTGCCACAGTTATTATGGACTTAGTCTGTCTCAGTGTGTTCTGTTTCTTCATGTCATTCCAGACAGACTGGATGATGATGAGATCAGATCTCTGTGTGGAGCCCTGCTTGTTGTCAGACTCCTTGTGCAAACAAAAATCTCACTGGATTATTACAATTAATGGCAAAATGAACGTTTGGAAATGTAAATTGATATTTCCTAGTGACACACTACAGCAAAAGATAGAAATAACTGACTTAAAACCATTTTTAGCTGGTGAAAATACTAGTGTTCTAATAATTTTGGCCACCACTGTATATATGTGTGTGTGTGAGTGTGTATGGAATTGATGTGATATGTGATTTCCAGCTTGAGCCATTGTATGAGAACCTGTCCCATGAATTTACTTATTTATTTGTTTGTTTATTTTTAAAAATAGAGAAGGTATTCAAGACAGTGAAAGTATTTCTTAAAAACAAATTTCCCTAAAATCTAAATACATACATAGCCATCAGAATATGCAGTAAATGTGTCTATCCTATGTTGGAGAAGGCTGTGAGGTCGGGTCAATTCTCTTTTAGTCTATAACAGGCAGCAGTTCTCATTTGAGTATAAATAGAGTTCAAACACAGTAACAGCAGGCCAGACGACACCACGTGACTTCCTTATACAAGGCCAATCATTTGTGTCCAAAAGTGCATTTACTGTCTGTACACTGAGACAAGGAGGATCTGATGTCACTGTGTGTGTTAGTGTGTGTGTGTAGTTCAGGTATGATATGGGGACACAAAAATGGCACCTCAAAAATGGCAATATCCAAAATCATTGTCCTTATAGGGACATGAGGAAAACAGCTTATAAGTCATACAGAATTAAGTTTTCTGAATATCTAAAAATGGCTGTAGTTTTGTGTGAGGGGCAGGTTTTATGTGTAGGGTTAGTGTAAGGGAATAGAAAATACAGTTTGGATAGTAGAAAAACCATTACGCCTATGGAATGAACCCATAAAACATGGAAACCAGTGTGTGTGTGTGTGTGTGTGTGTGTGTGTGAGAAGTATCAGTGGCATGCCAGAGGCGTTAGAAATGATGATCTCAAAGAGACATAAACAGCGAACATTTTTTTTTTTTTTGTGTGTGTGTGTGTGTGTGTGTCAGAGAAGTATCAGTGGCATGCCAGAGGCGTTAGAAATGATGATCTCAAAGAGACATAAACAGCGAACATTTTTTTTTTTTTTTGCGACATGTACACTTACTTAATGCGGTTAGTAGTCAATGTTCAACAGCCATATATTTGGGAATTCCCTGGATCAAATCACATGAAACTCTAAAACCATTCAATTTTGTAATCCAAAACGTTTATAAAGAGGGAGAAAAGCACCAGAAGTCAGTGTGTCATGGAGATTGGATTTATATCTGGCTGCACTTCTGAAGCTTCCCCTCAAGGATCAATAAACAATATATTGAAATTAAACAACCTGAACAATACAAATAAAACCAAAGACAAAAAAATAATAAAAAATCTTCATAAATCCTATAAGCCAAGAGTTCATAAAACAATGAAAACAGGACCGGACATTTAAAGGGTAATGCATTACTTGTAACTTTTGGGAGCCAGTTAGCCATGGGAACAGAAAGATTAGCCACTGACTGAAACCTGTGTCAGATTTTGAATGAATCCCTTTCTGTTTGCTTCGGGCCTAAACCCAACCCCCTTAAAGTGTCAGGCATTAAACTTTTAATGTGACAGCTTTTAACAGCTTCTTGCTAAAAAAGTGTCTTGTAACCTTATAGCTTATAAACACACACAAGCTCCTTTTAGACGCTGGAGACAGACAGACTGCAGTATGAGTGTAGGGTGCTAGTAAACATACAGGTCTTATGGACACTATGAATAGAGAAGAGAGCGATACTTTTACATAAGAGAGAGGGGAAAAAAGTAAAACACATCATAGACAGAGATATCACATTTACAGAAGAGATGAGTCAGTGGCTCATGTGTATGACGAAGCCCTGTATAATAAGGGGACCAGACGTGACACTTCCCGGGGACACGCAAACAACCAACACCTGGTTATTTTGGGCAATTTAGAAATACTATACAGAACGTGTCCCCAGGAAGTGGCACGTCTGGTCACCTTACTGTATAATCAGACTGGTTTAGGGACCACCATACTAAGGTGACCAGGCGTGCCACTTCCCAGGGACACGTTTGACCCAGGATTTCTAAATTGCCTAAAATAAGGAGGTGTTCGTTGTTTGTGCTGTGCCAACCGATCGTATGACATCAAAGTACAGCGAGAGTGATTTGAAAGCATGCAGAGCCATCTGCTCTGCTCTCTATAGCTCTCGTGGTACTTTCGCAGCACAAACATCTAACACCTGGTTATTTTAGGCAATTTAGAAATCCTGGGCAGAACATTTCCAAATCACGAGTTCTCATTCTGCTGGATCTATCTGCCATTTTTGACACTGTGAATCATCAGATCCTCCTGTCCACCCTCTCATCACTGGGCATCACAGGGATTCCACTTTGCTTTGTTTGAATCCTATCTCACTGGTAGGTCTTTTAAGGTGACCAGGGGAGGGGAGGTTTCCAAAGCACATCAACTGCTCACTGGAGTTCCTCAGGCATCAGTTCTTGGACCCCTCCTCTTCTCCATATACACTACATCACTGAGTCCCATCATACAGGCACATGGCTTCTCCTACCACTGCTATGCTGATGACACATAGCTCTATATCTCATTTCAACCAGATGATCGGATGGTAGCTGCACGGATTTCAGACTGCCTGGCGGACATCTTGGCATGGATGAAAGAACATCACCTACAGCTCAACCTGGCAAAGACTGAGATTCTTGTCTTTCCTGCCACTCCAACTCTACAGCATGATCTCACCATCCAGTTAGGTTCATCAACAATTACCCCATCAAGTTCAGTCAGAAATCTTGGTGTAATCTTCGATGACCAGCTGACTTTCAAAGACCACATTGCAAAAACTGCTCGATCTTGTAGGTTTGTATTGCACAACATCAGAAAGATCAGGCCCTTCCTAACGGAGCATTCTGCACAACTTTTTGTCCAGGCCCTTGTCACTTCTAGGCTGGACTACTGCAATGCTCTTCTGGCTGGACTTCAGTCATGCACAATCAAGCCTTTACAAATGATTCAGAATGCAGCGGCACGACTGGTCTTCAACAAACCCAAAAGGGCCCATGTCACACCTCTCTTTATCTCCCTGCACTGGCTCCCGGTTGCAGCTCGCATGAAGTTCAAGACATTGATGCTTGCATATAGAACAGCCACAGGCTCAGCACCCGCCTACTTCCACTCACTATTATGAATCTACATTCCCTCCAGAAGTCTGAGATCTACGAGTGAACGACACCTCGTGGTACCATCACAGAGAGGCACAAAATCACTTTCCAGAACTTTTTCGTTCACTGTTCCTGGCTGGTGGAATGAACTTCCCACCCCTATCCGGAATGCTGAATCCCTAACAATTTTCAAGCGCCACCTGAAAACTCATCTCTTTCGTCACCATTTGACATTTTGACATCCTAAAAAAAATAAATAAATAAAAAATCTCTGCTTTCTCTTTCCTTAATCTCTCCTTGTCTAGCTTGTACTAATCTGAACAATGCCTAAAAACTTTGTATTGCAAGCACTTCTCAAGTTTATTTGCCTCTTTATGATGTATTTTGCTTATTGTATTCCTCAATTGTAAGTCGCTTTGGATAAAAAAATTTGCTAAATGAATAAATGTAAATATAATGTGTCCCTGGGAAGTGGCACTTCTGGTCACCTTAGTATGGTGGTCCCTAAACCAGTCTGATTATACAGTAAGGTCACCAGATGTGCCACTTCCCGGGGACACGTTCTGTATAGTATTTCTAAATTGCCCAAAATAACCAGGTGTTGGTTGTTTGCGTGTCCCCGGGAAGTGTCACGTCTGGTCACCTTACATCATACGTGATCAGACGCGACACTGGATGTGCTCCTGCTGGACAGATCAGATCACAGGTGTCTGAAAACACATTTTCAAAACAATTCTAACTTGACATCTTAAGGCACAACAGTGTACATGTGTACACTGAAATCAGAGATGGATTTCTTACAAAAGTGCTGCATTTATGGCTATAGTACTGAATTTAGAGACACACTGTATAATGGTTACTGTCAGCACCACTCGTCGCCCTCATTAAGTGACTAGTTGATCATTGGTTCGCTAGTCAACCATCCTGACCTACTGTATTATGGCACTATAGGCTCATTCAAGCTGTGGAAAAATGCTTTGCTACTTTCCATTTCCATTCAAATCAATGCACATTCATGTATGTTCATTGGCGGGTCACACTAGCACTTTAGTTTATGGTGTAGCTGGTGTAGGAGGATGATCATGAATTAAGTTGCGTTGGTTCTAAGGTGTAAAAGATGATGTAACTGCTGATATCATGCAACGCACAAAAGACTTGTTTTATACATTAATATTTATTAATTTTACCAAGGTTCTTTAAAGGAAGTGAACACATTATAACACACAATTAGTTAAAACATGATTACAATGTACACGTCTCTAGTAGATTCTAGTCTTGCTGTCTTTTTCACCTCTTTTCTGGTCTAGCAGGTAAAACGGTGCAACTGATCACTTAGTAAAGCAACAAACCCCTCCGCAAGACCACATGATTTGTGGAATCAAATCCTCAAATAAATAATGCTTAGTGCTAGAGGATTCATTACATTATCACCCTTATATGAGCAATAATAACAGTGATGCTGGCCACTAATAATAGCTGATAATAAGCAGTGAGCTCAGCACAGCGTAATGCTCCTGACTGTAACTCATCTCACACACTCATTGTATGTCTGACAGAACGCAAGCGTCCAGCTTTAACAGTCTCTGTGCACGACAATATCTGCTGTGTCACTGACTGAACATCATTCTGAGCATGAACAGACCTGTCTCTGATCACAAAGAGATTCAGTATGACAGATATCTAATGCTGTTTCTCACACAAACACACATTAACAAACTGACTTATCACTACACCCTAAATCTCCAAGAGAAAAATATGATTCCTAGTATTATCTAAGTTTTGACACCAATGAACAGTGCTGCTGAGATCATGTTTCAGGTCACAGTCATTCTCGGCAATGAGCTCTTTTGCCCTCGACATGAGCCCAAGCAATAATCCAGTTGATAGACTCACCAGCTGTGAGGTTCAGGTGTGAGCTGCTGGTGTAAAGCCAAAGAGAAGCCGAAGAAGCTTCCCTCCTCACCCTCCTTGATGAGGATTGTTGTTGTGTCCAGGTTAAACGCTGAGCTCCAGGAGCAGAGAGCGAGCAGGAGGCAGCAGAGTCCAGCCGTGCACCTCCGCTGTGTGCGCCACAGAGACATGACAAAGTTCAGCGGCTCTGATAAACACCACAGTCCTGGAGCAACTGCTGATCATGAACACAAGACACTAGAAGTTTCTATGAAATGATCAGTGTCTGCTTGCTGCTGCCAGTCTGAGCTGGGCTCCAGGCAGGAATAAGACTGCCAAAGAAAGACTGCACAAGTGCACGGCTGCCCCTCCTCACACACACACACAGAGAGCCGTGAATAGACCACCCACACCCCCCTCAGCTGACATCATCACTCAGCGATCCGTGGCACATTGATCAGGATCACTAGATATGACTAAACTCTGAACAATACGAGGACCTGCAGCTGTAGATCAGTGTTCGGTCACTCCACAAAACTTTCTATCTGAAATGGCGATTTGTAGATTTTGCAACCTTTCAAACATGCTATCAGACACATGATGTCCTGAAGTGTTATTCAATTGCATTGGCATCTCAGGCAAAATTTTATTCGAAGTTTGTAGTGATATAGATATATGCCTGACAGAGTTGATTACTTTACAGTTCGTGTCATTACTAGCCTTGTGTTCAAGGTCATGACACCGCAGTGTGTTTGTAATTTCATGTTATTTCTACAGACATCCAGTTTTCAAACATAATCTATTTCCTTTACAAAATCATAATATTAGGGTTGACTATTTTCAGTCATAACCTACTGAAAATCTTAACAAAACGTACAGTAAGATAAAGTGATAAGCTTGGAATAAGTTGATGAAAGAATAATGTTGTCATTATAACAGGATTTTGTGATGCAGTCATATTAATGCATATTTACAGTTTGGCCTGTTCCTCACTCAAAGCAATGAAACTGTAGACTACTCTTAAAACACTTTCATTAAACTTCATGGTGTCTTTCCATCCTACCCTTTACACTTTCATTGTATGAACATGTGAACGTTTATCTTCCTTTGTGTCCACTGAACGATATGAGGGGAGTAAACAATGACAAAATTTACTTCGTTAAGATTAGATCTCACTGATACAAACTAAAGCAGGCATGAAGAGGCGATGACTTTGATGGAGCTGTAATTAGAACATTAAATGATGAAGAGAATGTAAAGATGCTTTGGTGCTGTAATCACAGCCCAGCCTGTCAACAGTGTTGTGACATGTGGCCACAGCTGTTTCCATGAGTCATGTGACCTCCTCTCTTCCTCTCTGGCCTTATGCAACTGTCAGTCAAAATCTCACAAATTATAAACCCGTTTCTGAAAAGACAGAATACAAGTTTCTGAACTGAAAAGCACATGGTAAGGCGTTTCAGAATTAGTTTAATAGTGATATGAATATGGATTGATTTGCAGTTATCTTGTAGGATAAAAACAACAGTTGCATTTCTGTTTTCACACACTGAGACTGATGATTAACGTTTGTTGAACTCTGCTATTTTCATGAATGTTATTTTGAACTTCTTTGGCCTTCAATGCTTCATGTTAAATTAAATGCTATTTTAGAGTGGGGAGCAGAGTTGGAGTGAGGAGTGTCGGTCCATCGGGAGTAAAACACATTTTAGCAACAGTTCACCATGTTATTAATAATAAAAGATGGGATATTATCAGAAAGCACTGTTCACATACTGTATGACTAAGGCATGTCCATGACTTTTCAATGTTTTAATTCAGAGAACATTGCCTGTAGGTTACAAAAGTAGGCTTAATAGACTTTGGCTAAAGTTAATATTTCAATGAAGCTTAGTGTATTTATTTATTTATTTGAAGTTATCTGCTATTATTTAGTAGCAATGTCTATTTTCTACTGACCACTATCTGGTATAAATAGACAGAATGCCTTTGTTCCAATTTAAGGTTTGACATGAAGTGGGCTATTTCCTCCCTTTTATTTGATATTATAAAAGGCTGATTCCACTTCATTTTTCAGTAACAAATGTAACATTATGATATATAAAATGCAATAATTTTGTGACACTGTCACACAAAGACACGTTTTTACCGCTCAATATATATTAAGATGGTTTTATATCTATATATTTGAGTTTTAATGGTTTTACATGTTGTCTTAGCCATTTTAATCCTCCTAATTATTTAATGTGTGGAATCGGGATGTCTTTAAATGTTCATGGATCT
The DNA here is from genome assembly GCF_001515625.1 of Sinocyclocheilus rhinocerous. Classification (NCBI taxonomy): domain Eukaryota; kingdom Metazoa; phylum Chordata; class Actinopteri; order Cypriniformes; family Cyprinidae; genus Sinocyclocheilus; species Sinocyclocheilus rhinocerous. The sequence goes on from NW_015652156.1 coordinate 78,129, forward strand.
GCCTGTTATGTGATCAGTCACATGACAGGAATCAGGAGGTAGACCAGTATAAAGCAAGCAGCGTGACAAACAAACAAGGTCATTGACCAAACACTGAACACGCTGGATTGTGAAGTTGTTTTACGGATTTATCATTCCAGTATCTCACTCGTCTTGGATTATCACTTTCTTTGGATTGTATATACACTAGTGATGGGAAACCAAGGCTTTCTGAACCGTTTGAGGCTTTCATCAAATTGTGCCGAAAAATGGTTAATTACTCGAAGCTTTTTAACACAGTGCGCATTAGTGACATCTGGTGGTCAGACTCAGTTTCTCCAGCTTATCTAACGAAACATCGTGGAGCAGAGGATGGTTTGAAAAAGTTTTTAATCTGTGCCAACTCATGTCATGCGTAGTCCGGTCAATGGATTCACATATTGATCAATAATATAAAATATACAAGTGTGTGATTATAATTAATAATTGACGTGAGTAGTAGCAAAAATATTTTGGGTGAGCTGTTCGGGGTCTCTGAGACCCCAGCTAGAACATGATCAAATGCAATAGAGGTGTGACGTGCATTCAGTTTCTGTCTGGTGTTGAGGTTATTCTAAACTATTCTACTGAATCCCAAATAAGTGTACACACACACACAACCAAGTCAATGTAAAGTCAAACACAAGAGTCATGCGAAGCGCCGATTTTTTTCAAACCAGCTGTCCCGACCTTCCGATACCGCATGACGTTCGAAGCTTCAAACGTCATCAATCACGTGGTATTGTCATTTTGATACAAGCATCAGCACAGTGTGTGATACAATAGTGCTTTGAAAACTGCGTCGGAGCATCGGAGCCTCGGTATTAATCGTCCCATCACTAATATACACCGGTGGACACTTTTACCTTGGAACTTCAAGACACTAAGATTCTTAAGGACTGTTTTAGGGTACCATTCAACTGGACAATCTGCTTTTAACAGCCTATGTTATTCTTGTTTTATTGTGTTGTTTTAAGTTAATTGTGCATTATGTAAATACACTATTTATGCATTCTACTTTTGTCATTTGTCTCATCTTTTTAAAAACACTTATTTTACCTCACACAATATAATCTGACCCCTTTTAATCAATGTAACATCTTCCTATAAGGCCGAGCGTTACAATTTATTCCTATAAGTAGTATGTATTATTACATGCAATATGGAAGACACTTGTTCCTAGATGTTCCTTTACAACTAGCCACAAAGTCACTTTCCAGAACCTTCACCCTCTCTGTTCCTCTCTGGTGGAATGAACTAAACTTCACCTGATCTGATGAGACCATCAGAACTTTCAAGAAGCAGCAGAAGACAAACCGCCTTCCACAAGCACTTAACCCAACCCTAGAACAATAACAGGCACTTACTAAAAATGTAGCTCTGGCTTTGTACCTGGCACTGTGTACTTTGAGTGTTTAAAGGGGTGGTTCACTGGGTTTTTTCTAGGCTTGATTGTGTTTATGGGGTGCAGTCTAACATGTGTTAATGGTTCGTTTTAAAAAAAAAAAACGCATTATTTTTCCCATAATTTACCTTTATTCCACACAGCTCTGTCCCTTCTCTGAGAAACGGGC